>NC_091321.1:30780338-30815338 GCF_038502225.1 Cherax quadricarinatus | reverse complement strand
AGACAGCAGGAGGTATAATAACTGGATTTTAATAACCGGCCCAAAGCTTCTTCTAACTGTTGAGAACAGGTCATGGGACGTAAGAGATTTCGTTACAATATGGATAATACACATACAGACTGGAGCTATTGTGTATTAGCTTCTGATTAATAAATCAGAGGAAATGGATGCGCTCATTTGTCAGCTGACAACATCTGATGTCCATAAACTTTCTAGAATATTCAGGAAATACTCACACTGATGCTTAATATGCCAACATTATTTATGGATCTCTAGCATTCCGATTTTTCTAACCAGACAATTCCTAATTTTTTTCCTTTTTTTTTTAACACAGTAAGTCTAATTCTGTAAACCAGTAAATTAGTTGCAATCATGTTGCAATGAACTATGCGTGCCTGTATACCGTTGCATCTAGGACCTCTTATTATATCGATCATGCTGCAGTTAGTAATTGCAACCACTTGCTCTAGAGCACCTGTAACCTTACGATACGTTTATGCAGTAGAAGCTGGGCTGGTTATACATTATATAGACGCTCACAACAAACCTAACATGATGTTATATACCGAGGTTCACAATGAACCTAACTCGACTTTCACGACGGACGTAACATGATGTTCAGTGCGCAGACTCGGGTCTCACATCACTGGAACATCACTAGACTCCCCTGGCATAATCAGCAATCCTACGCTTTTGTGCACAAGAGACTCCACTAAATAGCCACGGGGTTTGTACAGCCCATAATTTGAGTTATACTCGGCATTCCAATTATGTTTCAGAAGAGAGGAATCAATTGTATTTCTTTCCATGACAGAAGTGTTGGGTACAATGATATGGACAGGAACCCTATACGGTGGGTGATTACAAGAACTGACATGGTTAAAGATAGCATTCGACTCCTGGCCCGTCCTGATCGCGTACTGGTGCTGGGAAAATCTGGTTTCGAGAGGTTTACCTAATTGGCCAATATATGAGAGTGGGCAGAGAGTGCATGGGACTTAAAAGACACCACCCAGATTATTAGGTGGTATGTTTTTAATCACTCTCTATTTCACTGTCCCAGTGTTTTTGAAAGTAAGGATTATATTGAACTTTTTTAGTGCATCACACAGGCAGACAAAATTTTCATAGTATGGTAAAACCAGTACATTTTTTCTGGCAGGGGTTTCCTTAGATTCAGTCCAGTAGAAAGTCCTCCTAGATGACAGTAGGGCCATCTCAGCAAAATCCCTGGGGTATCTCAGTTTTTTGGCTATGTTAAATATTTTGTTGATTTCATCTTCTAAATACTCAGGACTATAAATGCGCAAAACTCTCAGGAAAATTGTAAGGAAGACACTGCTCTTAACCCTAAACTCATGAGTGGAATAATAATGGATGTATGAAGCATTGGTGGACTTCATGTACACTGTAAATTTGAATCATCTGGAATAAAACGTCTAGGAGGGTAGAGTGTTGTCTATTTCATGCTCTGTTGTGAACTTAATGGAAGGTACCAGACCACTGAGTTCATGTAGGAACTCATCAGTGTTGTGATCTCTAGGGCAAAGGCAAAGAACATCTACGTATCTTTACACCACGACTCCATATGGGGTGGGGTGCGGAGGGCTTGTGGGTGGGAGGCATTCGGCCGTGTTTTCTCACATTCTGCTTTAATCAAATAACAATTCTGAAATCTTGGCTCAATAACCTGTAATTCACAGGTGGGGTCATTAAATATTGCCCATGTACCTGCGATCCACGCTTTGCCTCCCCCCCCCCGTCCTTCCCCCCCCCAGTCTTGAAGATAAAGATGCACACGACCTCCTAAATCACCATCAGCTCAGCTACTGGGTTGTTTCCCTTATACTAAAAAAACCTTCCTCTAACCAACCTACTCTTCCCCTATCCCTACTTACCCACTCACCCCTTCTTGGGGTCTTACCTAGAATCTTACCTACCTACCTACCTGAGAGAGATGCTGAATTGAGTCACGCTGCCATGTGTGCGTGTGTGTGTGTGTGTGTGTGTGTACTCACCTAGTTGTACTCACCTAGTTGTACTCACCTAGTTGAGATTGCAGAGGTCGAGTGAGAGCTCCTGGCCCCGCGTCTTCACTGATCGCTACTAAGTCACTCTCCCTGAACCGTGAGCTTTATCATACCTCTGCTTAAAGCTATGTATGGATCCTGCCTCCACCACATTGCTTCCCAAACTATTCCACTTACTGACTACTCTGTGGCTGAAGAAATACTTCCTAACATCCCTGTGATTCAACTGTCTTCAACTTCCAACTGTGTCCCCTTGTTACTGTGTCCAATCTCTGGAACATCCTGTCTTTGTCCACCTTGTCAATTCCTCTCAGTATTTTGTATGTCGTTATCATGTCCCCCGTATCTCTCCTGTCCTCCAGTGTCGTCAGGTTGATTTCCCTTAACCTCTCCTCGTAGGACATACCTCATAGATCTGGGACTAGTCTTGTTGCAAACCTTTGAACTTTCTCTAGTTTCTTTACGTGCTTGGCTAGGTGTAGGTTCCAAACTGGTGCCGCATACTCCAATATAGTCCTAACGTACACGGTGTACAGGATCCTGAACGATTCCTTATTAACCAGGAGCCAATTGCTGGACCAGGTCTGCAGCCTGTCCAGATCCCTTTGTAGTTCTGCCTGGTCTTCGATCGAGTGAATTCTTCTCATCAACTTCACGCCATCTGCAAACAGGGACACCTCAGAGTCTATTCTTTCCGTCATGTCGTTCAAAAATACCAGAAACAGCACTTGTCCTAGGACTGACCCCTGTGGGTCCCCGCTGGACACAGGTGCCCAATCTGACACCTCGCCACGTATCATGACTCGCTGCTGTCTTACTGTGTGTGTGTGTGTGTGTGTGTGTGTGTGTGTGTGTGTACTCACCTATTTGTACTCACCTATTTGTGGTTGCAGGGGTCGAGTCACAGCTCCTGGCCCCGCCTCTTCGCTGATTGCTACTAGGTCCTCTCTCTCCCTGCCCCATGAGCTCTATCATACCTCGCCTTAAAACTATGTATGGTTCCTGCCTCCACCACATCACTTTCTAGGCTATTCCATGGCCTGACTACTCTATGACTGAAGAAATACTTCCTAACATCCCTTTGATTCATCTGAGTCTTCAACTTCCAATTGTGACCTCTTGTGTCTGTGTCCCATCTCTATAACATCCCGTCTTTGTCCACCTCGTCTATTCCGTGCAGTATTTTATATGTCGTTATCATGTCTCCCCTGACCCTCCTGGCCTCCAGTGTCGTCAGGCCGATTTCCCTCAACCTTTCTTCATAGGACAATCCCCGTAGCTCTGGGACTAGTCTTGTTGCAAACCTTTGCACTTTCTCTAATTTCTTGACGTGCTTGACTAGGTGTGGATTCCAAACTGGTGCTGCATACTCCAGTATGGGCCTGACGTAGATGGTGTACAAAGTCTTAAACGAATCCTTACTGAGGTATCGGAACGCTATCCGTAGGTTTGCCAGGAGCCCGTATGCTGCAGCAGTTATCTGATTGATGTGCGCCTCAGGAGATATGCTCGGTGTTATACTCGCCCCCAGATCTTTTTCCTTGAGTGAGGTTTGCAGTCTTTGGCCATCTAAACTATATTGTGTCTGCGGTCTTCTTTGCCCTTCCCCAATCTTCATGACTTTGCATTTGGCAGGGTTAAATTCAAGGAGCCAGTTGCTGGACCAGGCTTGTAGCCTGTCCAGATCTCTTTGTAGTCCTTCCTGATCCTCGTCCGATTCGATTCTTCTCATTAACTTCACATCGTCTGCAAACAAGGACACTTCTGAGTCTATCCCTTCCGTTATGTCGTTCACGTATACCAAGAACAGCACAGGTCCTAGGACTGACCCCTGTGGAACCCCGCTTGTCACAGGCGCCCACTCTGACACCTCGTCGCGTACCATGACTCGTTGTTGCCTCCCTGTCAGATATTCTCTGATCCATTGCAGTGCCTTTTCTGTTATGTGTGCCTGGTCCTCTAGCTTTTGCAGTAACCTCTGTTTCAGAAGAGAGGAATCAATTGTATTTCTTTCCATGACAGAAGTGTTGGGTACAATGATATGGGCAGGAACCCTATACGGTGGGTGATTACAAGAACTGACATGGTTAAAGATAGCATTCGACTCCTGGCCCGTCCTGATCGCGTACTGGTGCTGGGAAAATCTGGTTTCGAGAGGTTTACCTAATTGGCCAATATATGAGAGTGGGCAGAGAGTGCATGGGACTTAATAGACACCACCCAGATTATTAGGTGGTATGTTTTTAATCACTCTCTATTTCACTGTCCCAGTGTTTTTGAAAGTAAGGATTATATTGAACTTTTTTAGTGCATCACACAGGCAGACAAAATTTTCATAGTATGGTAAAACCAGTACATTTTTTCTGGCAGGGGTTTCCTTAGATTCAGTCCAGTAGAAAGTCCTCCTAGATGACAGTAGGGCCATCTCAACAAAATCCCTGGGGTATCTCAGTTTTTTGGCTATGTTAAATATTTTGTTGATTTCATCTTCTAAATACTCAGGACTATAAATGCGCAAAACTCTCAGGAAAATTGTAAGGAAGACACTGCTCTTAACCCTAAACTCATGAGTGGAATAATAATGGATGTATGAAGCATTGGTGGACTTCATGTACACTGTAAATTTGAATCATCTGGAATAAAACGTCTAGGAGGGTAGAGTGTTGTCTATTTCATGCTCTGTTGTGAACTTAATGGAAGGTACCAGACCACTGAGTTCATGTAGGAACTCATCAGTGTTGTGATCTCTAGGGCAAAGGCAAAGAACATCTACGTATCTTTACACCACGACTCCATATGGGGTGGGGTGCGGAGGGCTTGTGGGTGGGAGGCATTCGGCCGTGTTTTCTCACATTCTGCTTTAATCAAATAACAATTCTGAAATCTTGGCTCAATAACCTGTAATTCACAGGTGGGGTCATTAAATATTGCCCATGTACCTGCGATCCACGCTTTGCCGCCCCCCCCCGTCCTTCCCTCCCCCCCCCCCCCCAGTCTTGAAGATAAAGATGCACACGACCTCCTAAATCACTATTAGTTCAGCTACTGGGTTGTTTCCCTTATACTAAAAAAAACTTCCTCTAACCAACCTACTCTTCCCCTATCCCTACTTACCCACTCACCCCTTCTTGGGGTCTTACCTAGAATCTTACCTACCTACCTACCTGAGAGAGATGCTGAATTGAGTCACGCTGCCATGTGTGCGTGTGTGTGTGTGTGTGTGTGTGTACTCACCTAGTTGTACTCACCTAGTTGTACTCACCTAGTTGAGATTGCAGAGGTCGAGTGAGAGCTCCTGGCCCCGCCTCTTCACTGATCGCTACTAGGTCACTCTCCCTGAACCGTGAGCTTTATCGTACCTCTGCTTAAAGCTATGTATGGATCCTGCCTCCACTACATTGCTTCCCAAACTATTCCACTTACTGACTACTCTGTGGCTGAAGAAATACTTCCTAACATCCCTGTGATTCAACTGTCTTCAACTTCCAACTGTGTCCCCTTGTTACTGTGTCCAATCTCTGGAACATCCTGTCTTTGTCCACCTTGTCAATTCCTCTCAGTATTTTGTATGTCGTTATCATGTCCCCCCTATCTCTCCTGTCCTCCAGTGTCGTCAGGTTGATTTATTTTATTTATTACTTTTATTTATTACCAATTTGTGCACACATACAGAGGTACAAAAAAAATACAGATAAGAGCAGCATGCCAAAGCCACTTATACTATGCATAGCATTACGGGCTGGCTTAAAATTAACTTAAGATTAACTAAGCAATGATGAAATCAGTGATAAAACATTAATGTAAACAGATTACTATAAAGCACAAGTGAGTATTACAAAGACAGGTCATATGGTTGCATTCAGTCATATGAAGGATTCTGTTAGGTAGTGTATTTAAAAAATAATAAAGTTAGATTCGGTTTTAGGTTTAACATTTATGTGATATAATTGTGAGAAACATTTAAGATATACAATTTATAAGGTTCAGTTATTCAGTATTTATTTGGTTTTGGGTGAGTAAGTGATCCTTGAGTAGAGACTTGAATTTATAAACAGGTAGTGTTTCTTTTATATTTACAGGTAATGAATTCCAGATTTTAGGGCCTTTTATGTGCATTGAGTTTTTACATAGTGTGAGATGGACACGAGGAACATCAAAGAGTGATCTGTGCCTTGTGTTATGGTCATGTGTTCTGTTGAGGTTGGCAAGGAGATGTTTGAGGGGAGGGTTAATATCAGAGTTAAGTGTTCTATGTATGTAATAGGTGCAGTAATAAGTATGGATGTTTTGTATGGTGAGTAGGTTTAGTGTATTGAATATTGGTGGAGTGCGCTGCCTGTAGTGAGAATTTGTTATCATTCTAACTGCAGCCTTTTGTTGGGTAATTAGTGGTCTGAGATGGTTAATTGTTGTTGAGCCCCATGCACAAATTCCATAGGTGAGATAGGGGTAAATAAGAGAGTGATATAGGGCCAGGAGGGCTGACTGTGGAACATAGTACCGTATCTTCGATAGTATGCCTACAGTCTTGGAAATTTTCTTAGAAATTTGTTGTATATGTGTATGAAATTTGAGTCTATTATCAAGGTGGATTCCTAAGAATTTTCCCTCTGTTAGCTTTGTGATAGGTGATCCGTTTATCATTATGTTAAGAGGGACATCTGTAGCTCTGTTACCAAACTGAATGAAGTAGGTTTTGTCAATGATTTCCCTTAACCTCTCCTCGTAGGACATACCTCATAGCTCTGGGACTAGTCTTGTTGCAAACCTTTAAACTTTCTCTAGTTTCTTTACGTGCTTGGCTAGGTGTAGGTTCCAAACTGGTGCCGCATACTCCAATATAGTCCTAACGTACACGGTGTACAGGATCCTGAACGATTCCTTATTAACCAGGAGCCAATTGCTGGACCAGGTCTGCAGCCTGTCCAGATCCCTTTGTAGTTCTGCCTGGTCTTCGATCGAGTGAATTCTTCTCATCAACTTCACGCCATCTGCAAACAGGGACACTTCAGAGTCTATTCTTTCCGTCATGTCGTTCAAAAATACCAGAAACAGCACTTGTCCTAGGACTGGCCCCTGTGGGTCCCCGCTGGACACAGGTGCCCAATCTGACACCTCGCCACGTATCATGACTCGCTGCTGTCTTACTGTGTGTGTGTGTGTGTGTGTGTGTGTGTGTGTGTGTGTGTGTGTGTGTGTGTGTGTGTGTGTGTGTGTGTGAGTGTGTGTGTGTGTGTGTGTGTGTGTTTGTGTGCGTGTGTGTGTGTGTGTGTGTGTGTGTGTACTCACCTATTTGTACTCACCTATTTGTGGTTGCAGGGGTCGAGTCTTAGCTCCTGGCCCCGCCTCTTCACCGGTTGCTACTGGGCCCTCTCTCTCCCCGCTCCATGAGCTTTATCAAACCTCGTCTTTAAACTGTGTATGGTTCCTGCCTCCCCTTCTTCATTTTCTAGGCTATTCCAATGCCTTACAACTCTATGACTGAAGAAATACTTCCTAATATCTCTCTGACTCATTTGTGTCTTCAACTTCCAATTGTGGCCTCTTGTTTCTGTGTCCCCTCCCTGGAACATCCTGTCTTTGTCCACCTTGTCTATTCCACGCAGTATTTTATATGTCGTTATCATGTCTCCCCTGACCCTCCTGTCCTCCAGTGTCGTCAGGCCGATTTCCCTTAATCTTTCTTCATAGGACATTCCCCTTAGCTCTGGAACTAACCTTGTGGCAAACCTTTGTACTTTCTCTAGTTTCTTGACGTGCTTTATCAAGTGCAGGTTCCAAATAGGTGCTGCATACTCCAGTATGGGCCTGACATACACGGTGTACAGTGTCTTGAACGATTCCTTACTAAGGTATCGGAATGCTGTTCTCAGGTTTGCCAGGCGCCCATATGCTGCAGCAGTTATCTGATTGATGTGTGCTTCCGGAGACATGCTCTGTGTTATACTCACCCCAAGATCTTTCTCCTTGAGTGAGGTTTGCAGTCTTTGGCCACCTAGCCTATACTCTGTCTGTGGTCTTCTGTGCCCTTCCCCTATCTTCATAACTTTGCATTTGGCAGGATTAAATTCGAGAAGCCATTTGCTGGACCAGGTGTCCAGTCTGTCCAGGTCTCTTTGAAGTCCTGCCTGGTCCTCATCAGATTTAATTCTCCTCATTAACTTCACATCATCTACAAACAGGGACACTTCTGAGTCTAACCCTTCCATCATGTCGTTCACATATACCAAAAATAGCACTGGTCCTAGGACCGACCCCTGTGGGACCCCGCTCGTCACAGATGCCCACTGTGATACATCATTACGTACCATGACTCGTTGTTGCCTCCCTGTCAGGTATTCTCTAATCCATTGCAGTGCCCTTCCTGTTATATGCGCCTGATGCTCTAGCTTCTGCACTAATCTCTTGTGAGGAACTGTGTCAAAGGCCTTCTTGCAGTCCAAGAAGATGCAATCAACCCACCCCTCTCTCTCGTGTCTTACTTCTTTTATTTTATCATAAAACTCCAGAAGGTTTGTGACACAGGATTTGCCTTCCGTGAATCCGTGCTGGTTGGCATTTATACTCTTGTTCCGTTCCAGGTGCTCCACCACTCTCCTCCTGATAATCTTCTCCATAATTTTGCATACTATACACGTCAATGACACAGGTCTATAGTTTAGTGCCTCTTTTCTGTCTCCTTTTTTAAAAATGGGAACTACATTTGCCGTCTTCCATGTGTGTGTGTGTGTGTGTGTGTGTGTGTGTGTGTGTGTGTGTGTGTGTGTGTGTGTGTGTGTGTGTGTGTGTGTGTGTGTGTGTGTGTTTGTGTGTGTGTGTGTGTGTGTGTGTATGTGTGTACTTATCTATTTATTAACCTACTTGTGGTTGCAAGGGTCGAGTTACACTTCCTGACCCCACCTCTTCCCTGGTAGCCACTAGGTCACTCTTCCTGCTCCACGAGCTGTATTATATCAATACTATGTATTGATCCTGCCTGCACTACATCACTTCCCAGAATATTCCACTTCCTGTCAGCTCTGTGATCGAAGAAATACTTACTAACATCCCTGTGATTTATCTGAGCCTTCAACTTCCAAGTGCGAACCCTTGTTGCTGTGTCCCATCTCTGGACCGTAATGTCTCTGTCTACTTTGTCGAGACCTCTCAGTATTTTTGTTGTTATCATATCCCCCCTATCCTTCCTGTCCTCCAGTGTCGTCAGGTCGATTTACCTTAACCTCTCCTCGTAGGACATACCCTTTAGCTCCGGGGCTAGTATTGTTGCAAATCCTTGCACTATCTCTAATTTCTTTATGTGCTTTTCTAGGTGTGGGTTCCCGATTGGTGCTGCATACTCTAATATATGCCTGACATACACGGTGTACAGGGTTTTGAACGATTCCTTCTTGAGATGTCGGAATGCTATTCTTAGGTTTGCTAGGCACCCGTATGCTGAAGCAATCATTTAATTGATGTGCGCCTCAGGAGATGTGCCCGGTGTTATATTCACTCCAAGATCCTTTTCACTGAGTAATGTTTATAGCCTCTGGCCCCCCTAGACTGTACCCCGTCTGCTGTCTTATCTGCCCTTCCCAATCTTGGTGGGATTGAACTCCAGGAGCCAGTTTCTGGACCAGGGCTGCAGCATGTCCAGGTCCCTTTCTAGTTCTGTCTGGTCCTCGTCCGATTGAATTCTTTTTATCATCTAAATATTATCTGCAAACAGGGGTCACCTTTGAGTCTATCCCTTACATCATGTCGTTCACATATAGCAGAAACAGCACTGGTCCTAGGGCTGACCCCTGTGGAACCCCGCTCGTCACAGGTGCCGACTCTGACACCTCTTCAAGTACATGACTCGCTGCCTTCCCGACAGGTATTCCCTGATCCATTGCAGTGCCTTCCCTGTAATACCTACCTGGTCCTCCAGCGTTTGTATTCATCTCTTTTGTGAAACTGTGTCAAAAGCATTCTTACAGTCCAAGAAAATGCAGTCTACCCACCTCTCTGTCTTGTCTTACTGCTGTTACCCTGTCATACAACTCCTGTAGGTTTGTGGTGCAGGCTGTCGTTGATAAGCTCACTCCTTTCTAGGTGCTCCACCACTCCTCTACTGATAATTTCTCCGTGACCTTGCATACTATACACGTCAGTGACACTGGGACAATGGGACTACATTTGCTATCTTCCATACTTCAGGTACTCGTCCTGTTTCGATAGATGTGTTGAAGATAATTGTTAGTGGTACACAAAGAGCCTCTGCTCTCTTTCTCAGGACCCATGGAGAGACGTTATCCGGCCCCATCGCCTTTGAGGAATCTAGCTCACTTAACAGTCTCTTCACTTCTTAATCAGTTGTATGTATTGCGTCCAACTCCTGATGGTGTACCCCACCTCTCCGCCTTTCTGGAGGCCTTTCTGTCCCCTCTGTGAACATGTCTTTAAATCTCATTTTGAGCTCCTCACATTCTTCATGGTCATTTTTTGTGGCCTCCCCTCCTTCCTTCCTCAGCCTGATTACCTGGTTATTGACTGTTGTCTTCCTCCTGATGTGGCTGTACAACAGCTTTTGGGTCAGATATGGCTATCGCTGCTATGTCATTCTCATATTATCTTTGGGCCTTCCTTCTTACCTGTGCATATTCATTTCTGGCTCTTCGACTGCTCTCCTTATTCTCCTGGGTCCTTTGCCTTCTATACTTTTTTTACCTTAGCACATTTGGTATTGGCCTCCCAGCCCCTTGGGCTGAATCACGGGCTCATCATGGCCTTCTCGTTATTCCTGTTACCCTTGGGTATAACCTCTCCTCAGCTTCCTTGCATATTGTTGTCACATATTCCATCATCTTGTTTACTCACTTCCCTGCCAGTTCTCTGTCTCACTGAACCCCGTGCAGGAAGTTCTTCATGCCTGCCTAGCCTCTTTTCTTCATTCGTCTGATCCTTCCTGCTTCCCCCTCCACTTGTAACTTTACTATGTATTCGAAGCTCAGAACCACATGATCACTGGTCCCAAGGGGTCTTTCATAAGTGATGTCCTCAATATCTGCACTACTAAGGTAGTCTCATGTTGGTACATGAGGTTATCCAGTACCACCTTCATCATCTCAGCCCTCCACGTTTCTTGGTCTCCATGTGGCTCCAAGTTCTCCCAATCGATTTCCTTGTGGTTGAAGTCACCCATGATCAGTAGCTTTGCCCTGCCACTTCTGGCCACTTCAGCCAGTGTGTCAACCATCACTCTATTACTCTCGTCATACTCTTGCCTTGGCCTCCTGCTGTTTTGTAGTGGGTTATACATCACTGCACTTACCACCTTGGGACTTCCAGACTGAAGAGTTCCTATTATGTAATCTCTTGCTTCTCCTCTGTATCCTCTCTCCAGCTCATCAAAATCCACCCCCTCTGTTTCCTTTGTCTTTCCTCAGGATCTAATATCCCGTTGGAAAGATGGCATCTTTTATCATCCCTGTGAGCTTGGTTTCTGTGAGGCCTATGATGTCCGGTGATGCCTGTTTGATTCTTCCGTGCCACTGTTCCCACTTATTCGTTATTCCATCAGAGTTGGTGTACCATACCTTCAGTTTCCTCTCCAGCACTGTGCTTTGAGGGGTCTGTGAGAATGGGGGACCTTGCAGTGTGATGTGAGACCCTACAGCGTAGTGTGGGGTGGGGGCTGTGAGTGTGGATTGTGGTCAGTGTTGGGATAGTGTGTTTGGTTGTGGGGTTCTGGGGATGGTTCTGTGTGCGTTTGCTCTTGTTGCACTGCCCTGCTCTGGTCCTTTGCTGATTCTGTCCTTGTCACTCTTCCTAGCTCCTTTCGCTTTTGTGTCCTCTCCCTCAGCTGCTGTCGTTCTGTCTTTGTTGTCTTGGTGTGGAAGTTTGGAAGTAGAGAAAGGGATGACCCCTTATTACTGTCAGAGTCGTATTTCCCTTTAGGAAGACTCAAAAACAACAAAAACATACTGGAGCATATTGCTCACTTATAAGAGAGGGAGTACTTTCCCTTTCCAAGAATACCTCCCTGCAATCCTCTGTTTTGCTGGAAGCATTCAGAGGAGCAATGTTTTCTGTCCCCTTGGATAGAATTTATGTACAGTGAAAATATTACACTGGATACTTGACTGTGGGTGTATCCGAGGGATTCCCCATGGAAGTTGTCATGTTATTACTGGGTAATAACATTACCATTGCCAAAGCATTTAAGGAAGCATTAACTAGGTTAGGGATAATCCACAACTTATCCACTGCCTGTCATCCTCAGTCCCAAGGTGCCTTCGAAAGATTCCATCAGACGTTAAAAACCATGATGAGAACTTTTTGCATACATTTCCATACAGACTGGGATGAATCGCTACCTTTGTTGCTGTTTTCAATAAGAGAAACTGTGCAGGAGTCTACCGGGTATAGTCATTTCAGCTGATCTTTGGGCACAATGTACGAGGTCCTCTTCGGGTGCTCAAAGAAGGATGGATGGGAGAAGACGTTAGCTCAACACTCTACAACCCGTCTTCAAGGTTGCAGGTGGCACGCCAGTTAGCCAAGACTAACCTAAAGGCAGCTCAAAATAAGATGAAACAGAGGTATGACAGAAATGCACAATTCCGCTCCTTCCATCCAGGACACAAGGTGTTGGTGCAGGAACCTATACCTGGCCACATCTTGAAAGCTAGATTTACGGGACCTATGCAAATTGTAAGCAAATTATCTGATGTAAATTATGTGGTATCTCACCTTGATAAGACCTCAAAAACTAAAACTTAAAACATTAATCAATTAAAATCTTTTCATACAACAGATAAAGTCCCAGTAATGGCTCCGTCCTCTACCTCTGAAGACGACTCTGACTCTCTGCACTCTATTTCTGAAATTAATGTCAAACTTCTAAACTCTGTCCTCCTCAAGGACCCTAGCCCTTTAATTGTGGGGTTATCTGAAACTCAAGCAACAAGTTTAACTGCGCTTCTACAGTCATACCTTGATATTTTTTTCGGATGTGCCGAAAAAAAGTACATTAGGTTATCATGACGTAGATGTGGGAAACTCTAAACCTATTAAACTCTTCCCCTACAGAGCTAATCCTGAAAAACAGAGGCTACTTCAGCAGGAGGCAGAATTTCTGTTAGAACATGGGTTAGTGGAGAAGTCATCTCTATCCATGGGCTTCACCGTACATCTTTGTCAAGAAAGCTGATGGAGGTTTTCGTATGTGTACAGACTAGCGTAAGGTGAATGAGGTCACAATCACAGATGCTTACCCTCTTCCTCGCCTAGATGACGTAATAGACTTTGTGGGTAAGGTTACTTTTGTGTCAAAGTTAGATCTCCTTAAAGGTTACTATCAGGTACCTTTGACGGATAAGGCGAATGAAATCTGCCTTGATAATTCCAGGAGATCATTATCAATATACAGTTACCCCCTTAGGAATGAAAAACTACCCTTCTTCATTCCAGAAACTTATCCATCAGGCTATTAAAGGACTTGAAGGCACGGCAGCGTACCTGGATGATTTCGTAGTAGTGTCTGATACTTGGGATCAACAACCAGTTAGACTTAAGGTTCTCTTTGAGACCTTTCAGAGTTCCCATTTAACTGTTAATTTATCTAAGTCTTTATTTGGTCAGGCCACTGTTAATTTTCTAGGCCATGAAGTAGGCAGTGGCAAAGTTGCTCCTAAATTTGCTAAAGTTCTTGCCATTAAAGAATATCCAGTTCCACATGATAGGAAATCTCTTCAACGTTTCCTAGGCATGATAGAATTTTACAGGTTCTGTAAGAATTTTTCAGATATTGTAGCACCTCTTACCTCTCTTACCAGTCACGAAGTTCCCTTTAACTGGACCCCAGATTGTCAAGGTGCTTTTGATAAAGCAAAAAGATTATTGTGTACTGCACCCATTCTTTTGTCTCCAGACTTCTCCAAACCTTTCTCATTACAGGTTGATGCCTGTGAGTCTGGGGTTGGGGCAGTACTGTTGCAAAACGGGGACGAGGAGTTGCATCTTGTAGCCTTCTTCTCTACCAAGTTCCAGCCACACCAGAGGGCTTACTCTACTATCGAGAAAGAAGCCCACGTGCTGGTACTGGCTTTGGAGCACTTCGATGTTTACGTGGGACAGACTTCGCAGGTGGTCACTGTCTATAGTGACCACAACCCTTTAGTATATCTCTAAGCCATGAAGAACCACAATACGAGGCTCATGAGATGGAGTCTATGACTGCAACCCTGTTCTCTCAGAATATTACACATTGCCTGCAAAGGAAATAAGTTGAAAATAAGGTTAGGATGTGGCAACCCCTTTCAAGCTCTTTTTTTATCCCATGGTGTGGGTTTTTTTTTTTTTTTAGTGAGGGAGTGCGGGATACCGTCCTCCCGCACTTCAGACCTACGCTAGCTCGACTGTCTGCTGTCTCACTCTGAGTTTAGGGTTTGGCTTTTTGTTGTGAATGAAGCTGAGCTCTATCTAAGAGTTGGATGGTTGAGAGGAAAGGCGGTCCTATTATTTGGTGCCATGGCAGCACGGTTACCACTAGGAGGTGGGAGCCTAATCCTGAGCCCTCTTGGGGTGGGGGTGTGTCATGCAAAGAGTATGTAACCTTTATTCGGTGCATGTACATACCCTCATTGAAAGGCTATCTCCCCCAACCAGCAAACCAGGTGCTAAGGGTTAACGATGGGGCCCGGTCGTTCAATCAGTACCCAGGTTCCAGCCAATGAGAAGATGGTTTTGGCAATCACAGAGGTGATGTGGGTACCACTCACCTGTCTGCCCTTGTCATTACCATATTACAGCTGGTTGAAGCATGGTCTGCTCTCTAGTGGCTTCTATTCAGCATTGCTTAACGTGGAGTGAACTAATACCTATTGTTGTACGTAGTGTATATATTGTACATACTTCTGTTCTAAATTGGTTAAGGATAATACAAGTCAAAAAATTTTCTGCTGTGTTTTTTTGCACCCTTTACACCCAGGATAACAGGCCTTTGGGACTCCTGGGTTGTAATATGGATAGCCTGTCCGAGAGCTGGAGCTGGACTTAGAGCACGGGTTGAGCCTAGTGTGATACTAGAAGCAGGAACATTATGTAGCTTGTTGTCTGGCATTGCATTAGCTTTGCCGAAGCTTTACAAACTTTGCGTGTCAAATGCCTTGCTATGGTCAGCCTTGCTATTGTATGATCGTTCAACAGCTCGCTACTAGCTTGTTCGATGTGCTCGCCTCACTACGGTCAATCTTGTGTGAAGATTTTGCAGTCAGCGTGTTTTGCGAATAACGTGTTACATTGGGATATTCCGCAATCGTACTGTGCATAGCAACTAACTTGTACATTGGGGTATGCCACCTAGACGAGTCAGACGTCTGGTGTCGGCATATACATTATTTAACTTGCATAAACTGTCCCCAAAGCGTTGTTGGCAAATTGCTTGTTCCATTGGCATTGATTACGAACGCACTCTCACAGCTGCGCAACTGCGTTCACTGATCACCGACAAACTTCGGGAAGAGGAGATGGCACATCAGACTCCTCCCTCTATGGAAGCCAGGAATAAAACCCCGATGTTCTCGCAGGAGGAAAATGATACATCAACGGAGCAAAATCGTCAGTCTCGTGCAACAGGGTTGTCTCAGAGCGAATCAGCTGCGTTGGCACTTGAATTGGCAAAAATCAATCTTGTGCAGTGTAGCATGCAAAGAGTATGTAACCTTTATTCGGCGCATGTACACACCCTCATTTACAGGCTATCTCCCCCAACCCCCAACCAGCGAACCAGGGGACTGAGGGTTGACGATGGGGCCCCGTCGTTCAACCAGTACCCAGGTTCCAGCCAATGAGAAGATGGTTTTGGCAATTGCAGAGGTTATGTGGGTACCACTCTCCTGTCTGCCCTTGTCATTCCCATTCTAGGAGCTGGTTGAAGCACGGTCTGCTCTCTAGTGGCTTCTATTTTGCCTTGCTTACCGTGGAGTGCACTAATACCCATTGTTGTACATAGTGTATATAGTGTACATGCTTCTGTTGTAAATTGGTGAAGGATAACATAAGTCAAAAGTTTTTCAGCTGTGTTAATTTTGCTCCCTTTACACCCAGGATAACAGGCCTTTGGGACTCCTGGGTTGTAATAAGCAGACTAGGGAACAGAGGCATTTGCCAAGGAAGAGTTTGACAGGGAAAGAGAAAGAAAGCAGTTTTCGCAACTTGTAAATGACTTTAGTTTGCAGAAAGCAGTACAGCTTGTTCCCAGCTTCAATGAGGCCGAACCAGAACAATTTTTCGAAGCTTTCGAAAATCAGGCTCGAGCCTTGAGGTGGCCGGAACAGCATTGGGCATCGTTGGTTCACACACCATTGTTTGGTAAGGCACAGGAACTTTCGTCAATGTTAAATGACTGATTTTCCCGATTATAAAGTAGTGAAGACCACAGTTTTGAGAGCATATACATGTATCCTAGCTAAATACAGAAAATTTTTTAAATTAGGCAGACGACAGTTTGGTCAAGCCTTGGCTGATTTTGTGCGACAGCAGACCAAAACTTTTACCAGCTGGTATACAGCAAGTGGTGTTGCTACCTTCGATGACCTGCTGGAGTCTGTGGGACCAGAGGTTAGAGTCTTTCTGCAGGATCGTGACTTAACCACTGCATTGAAGGCAGCCAGGTTGGCTGATACATTTGAAACTAACCGCTCCTTGTCCGAGCGGTCCCATCTCTCTTTTCAACAGCCTGGCATGAGCGAAGATCGTCAACTTTGGAGGATGAAGTGCCAGCCGGAGATAGAACGTCTACGTCAGCCAACCAAACCACCTGGTGAGCCACCCTACTCAACTTATGGTCCACCTGGTGAGAGACAAACCACTCAACATGGTGCAACTAGACAACAGTATCCAGAGAGACACACCAGCCAGAGCGACACCAGTTGCAACGTCAGCAGGGAGTAAAGGGCAAGCCTGTCGTCTGCTTCCTCTGTAATAAAGTAGGTCACATCCGTCCCAACTGCGCCCACAAACCCCAACCTATTGGGAAAATTTATAATATCCCTAGTAACATGTCCCTGAAAGAAGTAGAGAAAGGGATGGCTCCTTATTACTGTCAGTCATATTTCTCTTCAGGAAGACTCAAAAACAACTGAAGTCAGAACCTTTAGAGATACTGGAGCATATTGCTCACTTATAAGAGAGGGAGTACTTCCCCTTTCCAAGAATACCTCCCTGCAATCCTCTGTTTTGCTGGAAGCATTCAGAGGAGCAATGTTTTCTGCCCCCTTGCATAGAATTTATGTACAGTGCAAATATTACACTGGATACTTGACTGTGGGTGTATCCGAGGAATTCCCGATGAAAGATGCCATGTTATTACTGGGTAATAACATTACCACTGCTAGTGTATGTCCTGAACCCATAATGATTAATTCTTCTCCGGTGTTGGCCATAACTCGGGCAACATTCCAAGGGTTGTCTGGTGAAAATGCTGCCCTATCCTTGGACGACTCTGATCTTGGAATAACCAATTTGTTTTACGAGGAAAACTGGCCAGGGCCACGTAAATTAAGTGAACAGACCCAGATCAAGCCTTCCTATTCCAGGGTTGCAGGATTGCCAGATATCTCTGTTTCCATGCCCGAGGGACTGTCCTTCCGGGAGGAACTACGAAAGGACCCTTCTTTGAGTTTCGCTTTTCAGGCAGCCATGGGTAAATCCTTTTCGGATCATCTGGTCAAGTATAAACTTAAAAACGACTATTTGATCTGTACTGAGACGGGTAAGGAGATAGAGGGCCGGCAAGTGTCAGACAGGTCAGTGGTTGCAACAAAGTTTAGACCTCAAATATCGAATATAGCTCATAATACTTCATTAGGAGGTCACCTAGGAATTACTAAAACATTATATAGAATCACAAAAAAAATTTATTGGCCAAAATTAAAGCAGGATGTGAAGAATCATATCCGGTGTTGCCGAGAATGTCAGAAAGTAGGGAAACCTGGACATTCTATTAAACCTGCACCTCTCCAGCCTATACCCGCTGATGGAGAACCTTTTGCAGATTTAATCATAGACTGTGTAGGTCCACTAACTAGGTCAAAGTCTGGAAATCAGTATTTATTTACCATTATGGATAGAGTAACTAGGTACCCTGAAGCAATTCCCATGAGCAGTATTAATACTAAAGCTGTGGAAAATTACATTTATCTGGATGTAACTCATAATGTACATACCAGTAAATGGTAACACAGATAATTATTATTCATCAAAGTTACTTAGACAAGTAGGAATTTGGGACACCTAGGTCACAAAAATGTTCCCCTTAGATACCTACAACTGTCATGTCCACAAGTTGCTCTAGACCTATAATTACAAATGAAATGAACATACACACCAGGAATTCTAGTAAATGTAAAAATTGGTGGACTGTATATTAAAATTAATGATACTTATACACATTTATATAACAGAAGGAGAATATATCTTAATATCACTCACCAATTTGACTGGAGATTAATGTGTATCATACTCAAAAACCTCATTCTAACCAAATTTATGAAGATAATGCTGGCCAGAATTATAACAAATTTAGATAGCTTATCTGAGGTTCCTGGAGCTGTCTTGTCCAGTCGTCTGATATCTCCCGTTATGCAGGACTGCACATCCAACAATTTCGGCTTCTATTTGAGAGGTGTCAGCCCAATTTAACCTCTAGAGCGACGAAAATTCTTCCGATTATTCACTAACGTCTCTTGTCCAATTCAAACAACAATGGCGAGCGCCCTCTGCACAGGCACAGGGCTTCACATTTTCGATAACATATTTTTTTCTTAAATACAATATGTTTTAATTTACATACAAATACACTATTTATGGAAAATATACTATTTTCCACAAAAGCCATTCTCAAGTCTTTAACCAGATTTATTTCTTGTTTTGGCATTCCTAAAACTATTCAAAGTGATCAAGGTACTAACTACACTGCCAAATGACTTAGGGAAGCATTAACTAGGTTAGAGATAATCCACAACTTATCCACTGCCTAACATCCTCAGTCCCAGAATAAAGTTTGGTGAGTCACCCCGGACTGAGGATCACCTTGTAATTGCGTCGTAGAGGTGATTTCTAACTTTGCCTCCTGTGGTTAGTCAGTTGTTGTCTCTCAGTCTGTAAAGTCTACCGCTCTGGCTGCTAGTGGTTTGCTGCTGCATACCAGTTTACTAAACTGTGAACATAATATTAATAACAGTAATGATTACTGACGAGCTGTACATAAAGTGCTTAAACTGAAACTACTACGCTTCTTGGTAAAGCCAAAAACACTATTTTATCTGTGATTATGTTTTATCATGCGCTGACGAGAACTATTCTCCACAGTTTGGAAAACATATCACGACGCTACTGACTCCTCCAAGGAGGTGCCTCAATAATAGTGATTTTTTTTATTTTAAAGATCGCATCCATTTCCTAATCTTCATCCCAACGGTTTTATTGCTTCCCATGAATATCATGAAGAGCAATTTCGTGTAAACTAACAATTCATTAATGAAAACAATATTTTGTATCTAATAAGTATTGACAGGCGGTTGTGTAGAGTAGAGAAGTTTATGTGATATTGTGACTGGTGTTAAACTGAGAAGGTAGAATTGCTAATCATGGAACGAGTGGGAATTAAACCCATGATAAATGTCCTAAACTTACATGCCAGTGCTTTTGAGGAATTGCTTCTGTAGGATCCAGATTTTTCAAGATCTCATTTAGAGATATAGTTCAGATCTATAATAATCCCAATATTTCAAGTTAATGGTTCCTCAGACATAATTACAGTATTAAATTTCGTATGTACTTTTCTTTTGATGTTCCACAGGAAATAAATGCCATCACAATGAAGTTTTAACTACTGTTGGTATTTTAAGTTGTGATGTTCGGACTCATTATGAGATAATAAACTGCTGTCTTAAGTACGTCACTAAATCTTCATTGATATCACTGAATGGTTAACATCATCGTCTTCGTTGACATCATCTGCGCTGTCATTGAATTTAGAGCAAATGTCTGTAAAATTTAGAAGAGAGTGAGAATCATTAGGTATCCCGGAAGTGGAACCTTTAAGAGGTTTCCTGATTATTTTCTTACTCCAACTTTCACTTTTTATTTTGCTCATAAGTCAAATAGGCCTTATCCAAACACCTTCAGAATATCCACAACTCACAAGTGCGCGTTCCCAGTGTCCGGAATTGTTGAAGCCGTTCCCAGCATCCTGGAATGGCTAGGATAACCATCAAAACCCTCAGAAGCTTTGCTTCGAACGTTCAAAAGTTGTCTCCTAATACAACGATGGAGAACAGAAAATTCAAGTGTATTGGTGAAGATTTACTATTTTATATGTTGAGTGAACTTTTTTATTTCTGTTAAATAATATTTTATAAGTTTCAGTTTACGTCTTCCTAACAGCTTCAATATTTAATGACCGGTGTATCTTGCAGCCACGATAGTTACCACTAAGTTTTGCTTGTGTGTTGGTAATTTCTAATCATTGCTGTAGTTTCTTGAACTAAAGGTTCATGTTGTTAGTGAAGGTCATAAGCCCCAATTTTTCAATATTAAAATATATTGATGTTTGTTTGTATCCAATAACTAAAGGAAGCTTCTTCTGGTCGGTTTCAAAATATTAATGATGTTTTCTGTAAGAAGATGATATACCAAAGGTTCCTTCTGAGTAGCTGCATATATTATATTTTACTGAAATTGTTATAAAACTTGGAATCGTTTGATTCAATTACTGAAGAATGCCTTGTCTAATTGATTTCAAACTTTCATAGTTTTTCGGACTTTATTAAAAGAAAGCTTGATGCCCACTTTAAGATTTTTAAATTTTAATTTGCCTGCTGTAATTAGTAAATGGTTTCCCATAGAATAACTAGAGAATCCCTCGTCTGTTTGGTTTCTAACTGTAAATGCTTTTGAATCTTAATTGCTTTGGGTTGGGGATAAATCAATTTTACCAAGCTGGACTTTCTAAATCAATAAATAAAATATTCTTTCCTATTTACGAATGTTGATAATTTGAAATAAGGAAATAAAATAAAAATAGAACAAGAAAATAAAGTTTTTAAAAGCTATTATATTGAAAGAGAACATAATTTCTTATTTTCATAATATTTCTCAGCAATATTTCCCTTCTTATCTTTAATTCATTCAATAATAACTCTACAATACAACTTACCAGGTATTCTCAATAGGTTTATTTCCCTATAATTATACATTCTCTTTGGTCATTTTTGCCTTTATAAAAAGAAACTATGCACATTCTCTGCCAGTCCCTACATACCTTTACTTCTTTCATTAATTTATCGAATATAAGCACTAACTTCTACAAAACTATATCCCCACCTGCATTTAATATTTCTATCCTGAACCCACCTACCCCACTCTCTCATTTGCTGTCCTTTTACATTCACTTATTATCTCTTTACCTTTCTCTTACTCTCCTTACACTCATCATCATTTGAAAACCCTTTCATACCCTAACTTTTTCTCTCATACCGCTCTCCCTACCTCATCACTCCACCAATCGCTCCTCTTCCCTCCCACACCCACCCTCCTATATCCACACACTTCTGCCGCACACTTTAACACTGCATGTCTGTTGCATACCTCTCCAACTTCCTCATTACCTATATTTTTCACTAGCAAATCTTTTGATCAGTAGTTTATATATTATCCTAACGTCTCTTCCTTTAGCTGATAAATTTTCACCTCTCTTATACTTGCTGGTGTCCTTCTCTTTGAATCCAATGTAACTTTTACTCTGGCTGTAGCTAAAACTAAAAACCGATCTGACATATTTGTTACTCTTTCTCTCATAATAATAATAATAACAACAAAAACAATAATAATAATAATAATAATAATAATAATAATAATAATAATAATAATAATAATAATAATAATAACTATTGTTTTGTATTATTATTATAATCAATAATAATAAAAACAATAATTATTATTATTTTTATTATTATTATTATTATTATTATTATTATTATTATTATTAGTAGTAGTAGTAGTAGTAGTAGTAGTAGTAGTAGTAGTAGTAGTAGTAGTAGTAGTAGTAGTAGTAAATAGGATACTGACAGGATGGATACCAAGAGCTCGTCATTACCAACATTTTTCATCACTTTCTCTTACACTGTCTTGGTTTAACTGTGAAATCGGTTCATTTTGACGTCTCTTTAGATATATCGTCAAGTACTGTCGTTGTTAATAAAAAAGCGTTCAAGTGTCATAGGTTGTTGTGTTATAAATCTGCAGTAACCTCCAGAACTGTTCTTGCGTTCAAGTGTCAAAGGTTGTTGTGTTGTAAATTTCCAGTAACCTCCAGAACTGTTCTTGCGTTCAAGTGTCAAAGGTTGTTGTGTTGTAAACTTCCAGTAACCTCCAGAACTGTTCTTGCGTTCAAGTGTCAAAGGTTGTTGTGTTGTAAATTTCCAGTAACCTCCAGAACTGTTCTTGCGTTCAAGTGTCAAAGGTTGTTGTGTTGTAAACTTCCAGTAACCTCCAGAACTGTTCTTGCGTTCAAGTGTCAAAGGTTGTTGTGTTGTAAATTTCCAGTAACCTCCAGAACTGTTCTTGCGTTCAAGTGTCAAAGGTTGTTGTGTTGTAAATTTCCAGTAACCTCCAGAACTGTTCTTGCGTTCAAGTGTCAAAGGTTGTTGTGTTGTAAATTTCCAGTAACCTCCAGAACTGTTCTTGCGTTCAAGTGTCAAAGGTTGTTGTGTTGTAAATTTCCAGTAACCTCCAGAACTGTTCTTGCGTTCAAGTGTCAAAGGTTGTTGTGTTGTAAATTTCCAGTAACCTCCAGAACTGTTCTTGCGTTCAAGTGTCAAAGGTTGTTGTGTTGTAAATTTCCAGTAACCTCCAGAACTGTTCTTGCGTTCAAGTGTCAAAGGTTGTTGTGTTGTAAATTTCCAGTAACCTCCAGAACTGTTCTTGCGTTCAAGTGTCAAAGGTTGTTGTGTTGTAAATTTCCAGTAACCTCCAGAACTGTTCTTGCGTTCAAGTGTCAAAGGTTGTTGTGTTGTAAATTTCCAGTAACCTCCAGAACTGTTCTTGCGTTCAAGTGTCAAAGGTTGTTGTGTTGTAAATTTCCAGTAACCTCCAGAACTGTTCTTGCGTTCAAGTGTCAAAGGTTGTTGTGTTGTAAATTTCCAGTAACCTCCAGAACTGTTCTTGCGTTCAAGTGTCAAAGGTTGTTGTGTTGTAAATTTCCAGTAACCTCCAGAACTGTTCTTGCGTTCAAGTGTCAAAGGTTGTTGTGTTGTAAATTTCCAGTAACCTCCAGAACTGTTCTTGCGTTCAAGTGTCAAAGGTTGTTGTGTTGTAAATTTCCAGTAACCTCCAGAACTGTTCTTGCGTTCAAGTGTCAAAGGTTGTTGTGTTGTAAATTTCCAGTAACCTCCAGAACTGTTCTTGCGTTCAAGTGTCAAAGGTTGTTGTGTTGTAAATTTCCAGTAACCTCCAGAACTGTTGTGGTGTTCAAATTCTTCTCAGTTCCAGGAATACAGATTGAAATGTTTTCCTCATAACTCAACTCTCTTTTCAAAACTCTTCCCTTATTGCAGGATTTGATTCCTCTAAGGCTCTGATTTCTGTAAGTTTGTAAGCCATCATCACAAAACAATTTTGAAAATTTAATATAAAGAAAAACGTAGAGATTTCTTCCACTGATGAAATAAGTGTATTCTAATTAACATTTATTTTAAGCCTTATTACTTTAACCAAATATTCCATAATTGTCATATATTCCAGCTTCATTTTCAATATTGGACTAGATTCTTCTTTAATATTATAAAATTCCTTTATTTTTTTAGAGATCTTACATTTCTCGATGATTGCCAGCCATTCATGATACCCCGATTTTTTTTAATAAACTTTGTAAATCTTCAACCTTTTTAAGAATTTATTCATATAGATGCTTCTTGAAGAACACTGACATGTACTAATTACATTGTACAACCAGTGTGAGCTTGTCAGCTTCTTATGTAAGACGAATATGTTTGTCCTTGACAATATTTCTAACTGTTCCATAACTGTATCAGATATTCCTTGTTTCAGGAAGACCAAATTTACTATTACAAGTGTCAGTATCACGAAGTAATGCCGTACATAGGGTGACCCCGTGGCGTGGCTGACAAAGATCTCACTTCACACATGGAGGGCCCG
This sequence comes from Cherax quadricarinatus, assembly GCF_038502225.1. Classification (NCBI taxonomy): domain Eukaryota; kingdom Metazoa; phylum Arthropoda; class Malacostraca; order Decapoda; family Parastacidae; genus Cherax; species Cherax quadricarinatus. The sequence continues at coordinate 30,791,123 of NC_091321.1, read as the reverse complement.
GGTTCGATTTCCGGAGGAGTAGAAACATTTCGACGCGTTTCCTTATACCTGTTGTACTGTTCACCTAGCAGCAAATAGGTACCTGGAAGTTAGTCGACTGGTGTGGGCTGCATCCCGGGGGACAAGATTGCTGTTCCCAATGGAAATTAGTCAGACAGTCCTCGATGACGCACTGACTTTCTTGGGTTATCCTGGGTGGCTAACCCTCCGGGTTTAAAAATCCGAACGGCAATATTATCTTAGAAGTTGGCATTCCTATGGCTTCAAGAATTATAGAGTCACAAAACTTCATTACAAAAATATATTATGCTTTATTTACTTACATTTTGCCAGACATCAATAAAGTGAATTTGGAGTATCAAGCAGAAACATAGAATTTATAAGACAAGGTATTATATTACTAGTGTTAAAGGGAGTCTCAGAAATTTCATCAAGTGAGAAATTCTGAAACCTTATAAGAACATAAGAAAGAAGGAACACTGCAACAGGCCTACTGGCCTATGCAAGGCAGGTTCAATTCTCACACCGGCTTAGTGAGGTGTGGTCTAGTGAGGTCAGACACGTCACTTAAGGGAGGAACAGTGCATCCGACCTAGTAGCACAAGCTAGTCAGGTCCAACTCACACCCACCCACACCCACCCATATATTTATCCAATCTATTTTTAAAACTACACGTCTTAGCTTCTATGATGGTACTCTGGAATTTGTTCCACTCATCCACAACTCTGTTATCAAACCAGTGCTTTCCTATATCCTTCCTGAATCTGAATTTTTCCAGTTTGAAACCATTGCTGCGAGTCCTGTCTATGTTAGATATTTTTAGCAGGCTATTCCTGTTTTTCATTTATACACCTCAATCACATCCCCCTAATTCTACGCCTTTCCAGAGAGTGCAGATTCAAGGCCCTTTATCTATCCTGATATTTAAGATTTCTGATACATGGGATCAACTTTGTCATCCTCCTTTCTACGTTTTCCAGAGCATTTATATCCATTCTGTAATACGGTGACCAGAACTGTGCAGCATAATCTAAATGAGGCCTAACTAAAGATATATAGAGTTGAAGAGGACTTCTATTGTTTATACATCTTGCTATGAAGCCAAGGATTCTGTTAACTTTATTGTGAACACTTATGCACTGTTGTCTTGGTTTCAGATTACTGCTAACCAGAACTCCTAAATCCTTTTCACAATCCGTAATATTAAGATCTACATTATTTAGTTTATATGTTGCATGGTTATTTTCCTTTCCAACATTTAAAACTTTGCATTTGTCTATATTAAACTGCATCTGCCACTTCTCCGACCATTGCATCAGTCTATTCAATTCATCCTGGAGTGCTCTAATATCCTAATTAGACTGAATTGGACGGCCTATTTTGGTGTCATCAGCAAATTTGCTTATGTCGCTATTTTTTCCTTCATCTATGTCGTTTATGTAGAATGTGAATAACAAGGGCCCAACACTGACCCCTGTGGAACACTGCCTGTGACGTGTCCCCATTCTGATTTCTCCCCATTAATGCAAACTCTCTGCTGCCTATTTGTCAACCAGGCCTCTGCTCAGGAAAAATTTGCCCTCCTATTCCGTGTGCCTAAAGTTTTCTCAACAGCCTCTGATGTGGACCTCTATCGAAAGCCTTACTGAAGTCCATATACACAATATCATATTCAATACCATGATCTACCTCCTCAAACACCTTAGTGAAGAAAGTTCACTAAGGTTGAAATACATTAATCAATTTATGCTTTTCAAGATGGCTACGAATTGCTTCGGCAATTATTGATTCCATAAATTTACCAACTATACTGCCTCTGTAGAAAACATTTATTTTGGTGCCTCTGTAGAAAACATTTGTTGCAGTGCCTCTGTAGAAAACATTTATTGCGGTGCCTCTGTAGAAAACATTTATTTTGGTGCCTCTGTAGAAAACATTTGTTGCAGTGCCTCTGTAGAAAACATTTATTGCGGTGCCTCTGTAGAAAACATTTATTGCGGTGCCTCTGTAGAAAACATTTCTTGCAGTGCCTCTGTAGAAAACATTTATTGCGGTGCCTCTGTAGAAAACATTTATTGCGGTGCCTCTGTAGAAAACATTTATTGTGGTGCCTCTGTAGAAAACATTTATTGCGGTGCCTCTGTAGAAAACATTTATTGTGGTGCTGCTGTAGAAAACATTTATTGCGGTGCCTCTGTAGAAAACATTTATTGTGGTGCTGCTGTAGAAAACATTTATTATGACGCTACTGTAGAAAACATTTATTGTGACGCTACTGTAGAAAACATTTATTATGGTGCAACAGTAGAAAACATTTTCCTGGATCATACAACAAAACTTTCCTGGAAAATTGCGAGAATTTCGAATAAAAAAAAATATTTTTTTGATGTTTACCTTACATAGCCGATGCTTCAGCCCTTTTTATCTTGAAAATTGCTACCATAATTGCTTGCAAAATTAGTTACTTGAGGCGTTAGACCCACCAAAAGAGCTTCCTCATAGAATGTAACAAAATAGGTGGTATATTGATTTAGGCTTGGTCTCAGACCTAGCCACGGGGGCGCTGACCCCCGAAACTCTCTCCAGGAGTTGAGGAAAAATTGAATGTTTTTTCACTATTTCAGTATTTTGTTAAGATGTTATGTAACTTTAATGTATTTTTTTACCCTTTTAAGATGTGTTTTAAGGTTTATATATTGATGTTCAATATTTGGTTCGTTTTCGTATTTTTTGGTATTTTTTCGTATTTTTTGGTATTTTTTCGTATTTTTTGGTATTTATTCGTGAAAAGACTGTTACTATTACAAAATAAATTTTGGTAGCCTGGATCCCTACCTAAGAATGAAGAAGATATACTTTGAAAATGTGAATCATATGTTGCTGGCATATTAGACTTATATAATACAGTATAATCTTATTACACAAATAACCCGCACGTAGGAGAGACGAGCTTACGACGACGTTTCAATCTGACTTACCTGGAGGTTACCTGGAGGTTATTCCGGGGATCAACGCTCCCGCGGTCCGGTCCATGACCAGGCCTCCCGATGGATCAGGGCCTGATCAACTAGGCTGTTACTGCTGGCTGCACGCAGTCCAACGTACGAGCCACAGCCCTGCTGATCCGGCACTGACTTTAGGTATCTGTCCAGCTCTCTCTTGAAGGCAGCCAGGGGTTTATTGGCAATTCCCCTAATGCTTGATGGGAGGCTGTTGAACAGTTTTGGGCCCCGGACACTTATGGTGTTTTCCCTTAGTGTACCAATGGCGCCCCTACTTTTTATTGGGGGCATTTTGCATCGCCTGCCCAGTCTTTTACTTTCGTAGGGAGTGATTTCTGTGTGCAGATTTGGGACCATTCCTTCCAAGATTTTCCAAGTGTAGATTATGATATATCTCTCCCTCATGCGTTCCAACGAGTACAGGTCAAGTGCTTCCAAGCGTTCCCATGTGACTTTGTAAATGGTCCAAGTCGGACCGAAACGTTGTCGTAAGCTCCTCTCTTCTATGTGCGGGTTATTTGTGAATTGTTCCAGTCACGGTATTGTGCCTCTTTTGTTATAATCTTATTAAGCAGATGTAAAATAATCTCATTGCCAGAAGTGAATGTTTTAGACAAGAAAACTCTAAGAGTCTAAATACAGTAACTACCAGAAATGTTAGAACGCCAAACACTGAGAATGATACACGAAATCTCTGGAGTAAGAGGATATAGGAAGGATTAGGAACTGGTTTCGTTTACAGACATATTCGAATAATTTCGTCATTTTTAACTAATACCTTTGGTATCTTTAAAAGTATAGCAGGACTTTAAAATTACTGCATAATGCTCCAATATCGAGAAACTTATTTTTGTGAAGACGTTTTCATAATAGAGCTTGATTAAGCTCGGTATACAATGTAAATTTTACAAAGTAAAACGCGTCTATGCACCCATTTGTTTTATTCTGTACTATGAAAGGACAGTAGTCTTACAACAGTTACAGAGCTTAAAGTCCAACCATATTTTATTCATTGTGAAGCTCTAAACCCGTAGTAGCTAAGCAACTCCTAGGAAAAGGGAGGAAATCGATAAAGTTAACATCCCTGTGTTTGTACATGACTACAAGAGAGTAAATTTACAGAACGTGAAGGGATTTCAAAGAAAAGAGTAAAACAAAGTTTTCGATGATGAATTTCGAAGCCATTAGTGACTCCTTAGGACATTTTGGCAGATACCAGAAATACGTGTTTGGTCTAGCCTGTATAGCGCGCTTCATTCCTGCCATGTCAGTGGTCAGCATGACATTCGTTGGCAATCCTGTCAAATACAGGTAAGTTATTCCTCTTGAATAATATATATATATATATATATATATATATATATATATATATATATATATATATATATATATATATATATATATATATATATATATATATATATATATATATACATATACATATATATATATATATATATATGTGGGGGCCACAGATATATCAGATCACTTTCTAGTTGTAGCTATACTGAGAGTAAAAGGTAGATGGGATACAAGGAGAATAGAAGCATCAGGGAAGAGAGAGGTGAAGGTTTATAAACTAAAAGAGAAGGCAGTTAGGGTAAGATATAAACAGCTATTGGAGGATAGATGGGCTAATGAGAGCATAGGCAATGGGGTCGAAGAGGTATGGGGTAGGTTTAAAAATGTAGTGTTAGAGTGTTCAGCAGAAGTTTGTGGTTACAGGAAAGTGGGTGCAGGAGGGAAGAGGAGCGATTGGTGGAATGATGATGTAAAGAGAGTAGTAAGGGAGAAAAAGTTAGCATATGAGAAGTTTTTACAAAGTAGAAGTGATGCAAGGAGGGAAGAGTATATGGAGAAAAAGAGAGAAGTTAAGAGAGTGGTGAAGCAATGTAAAAAGAGAGCAAATGAGAGAGTGGGTGAGATGTTATCAACAAATTTTGTTGAAAATAAGAAAAAGTTTTGGAGTGAGATTAACAAGTTAAGAAAGCCTAGAGAACAAATGGATTTGTCAGTTAAAAATAGGAGAGGAGAGTTATTAAATGGAGAGTTAGAGGTATTGGGAAGATGGAAGGAATATTTTGAGGAATTGTTAAATGTTGATGAAGATAGGGAAGCTGTGATTTCGTGTATAGGGCAAGGAGGAATAACATCTTGTAGGAGTGAGGAAGAGCCAGTTGTGAGTGTGGGGGAAGTTCGTGAGGCAGTAGGTAAAATGAAAGGGGGTAAGGCAGCCGGGATTGATGGGATAAAGATAGAAATGTTAAAAGCAGGTGGGGATATAGTTTTGGAGTGGTTGGTGCAATTATTTAATAAATGTATGGAAGAGGGTAAGGTACCTAGGGATTGGCAGAGAGCATGCATAGTTCCTTTGTATAAAGGCAAAGGGGATAAAAGAGAGTGCAAAAATTATAGGGGGATAAGTCTGTTGAGTGTACCTGGTAAAGTGTATGGTAGAGTTATAATTGAAAGAATTAAGAGTAAGACGGAGAATAGGATAGCAGATGAACAAGGAGGCTTTAGGAAAGGTAGGGGGTGTGTGGACCAGGTGTTTACAGTGAAACATATAAGTGAACAGTATTTAGATAAGGCTAAAGAGGTCTTTGTGGCATTTATGGATTTGGAAAAGGCGTATGACAGGGTGGATAGGGGGGCAATGTGGCAGATGTTGCAAGTGTATGGTGTAGGAGGTAGGTTACTGAAAGCAGTGAAGAGTTTTTACGAGGATAGTGAGGCTCAAGTTAGAGTATGTAGGAAAGAGGGAAATTTTTTCCCAGTAAAAGTAGGCCTTAGACAAGGATGTGTGATGTCACCGTGGTTGTTTAATATATTTATAGATGGGGTTGTAAGAGAAGTAAATGCGAGGGTCTTGGCAAGAGGCGTGGAGTTAAAAGATAAAGAATCACACACAAAGTGGGAGTTGTCACAGCTGCTCTTTGCTGATGACACTGTGCTCTTGGGAGATTCTGAAGAGAAGTTGCAGAGATTGGTGGATGAATTTGGTAGGGTGTGCAAAAGAAGAAAATTAAAGGTGAATACAGGAAAGAGTAAGGTTATGAGGATAACAAAAAGATTAGGTGATGAAAGATTGAATATCAGATTGGAGGGAGAGAGTATGGAGGAGGTGAACGTATTCAGATATTTGGGAGTGGACGTGTCAGCGGATGGGTCTATGAAAGATGAGGTGAATCATAGAATTGATGAGGGAAAAAGAGTGAGTGGTGCACTTAGGAGTCTGTGGAGACAAAGAACTTTGTCCTTGGAGGCAAAGAGGGGAATGTATGAGAGTATAGTTTTACCAACGCTCTTATATGGGTGTGAAGCGTGGGTGATGAATGTTGCAGCGAGGAGAAGGCTGGAGGCAGTGGAGATGTCATGTCTGAGGGCAATGTGTGGTGTGAATATAATGCAGAGAATTCGTAGTTTGGAAGTTAGGAGGAGGTGCGGGATTACCAAAACTGTTGTCCAGAGGGCTGAGGAAGGGTTGTTGAGGTGGTTCGGACATGTAGAGAGAATGGAGCGAAACAGAATGACTTCAAGAGTGTATCAGTCTGTAGTGGAAGGAAGGCGGGGTAGGGGTCGGCCTAGGAAGGGTTGGAGGGAGGGGGTAAAGGAGGTTTTGTGTGCGAGGGGCTTGGACTTCCAGCAGGCATGCGTGAGCGTGTTTGATAGGAGTGAATGGAGACAAATGGTTTTTAATACTTGACGTGCTGTTGGAGTGTGAGCAAAGTAACATTTATGAAGGGATTCAGGGAAACCGGCAGGCCGGACTTGAGTCCTGGAGATGGGAAGTACAGTGCCTGCACTCTGAAGGAGGGGTGTTAATGTTGCAGTTTAAAAACTGTAGTGTAAAGCACCCTTCTGGCAAGACAGTGATGGAGTGAATGATGGTGAAAGTTTTTCTTTTTCGGGCCACCCTGCCTTGGTGGGAATCGGCCGGTGTGATAATAAATAAAAAAAAAATATATATATATATGTATATATATATATATATGTATATGTATATATATGTATATATATATATATATATATATATATATGTATATATATATATTATATATATATATATATATATATATATATATATATATATATATATATATATATATATATATATATAAATATCCTCTTTCACCTGTTCTTAGTAACCTATACATGGAATTTTTTGAAACAAGGCTGCTTAACACAATCCTCCCTAATAGAGCTAAAAGGTTCAGACATGTTGATGATATTTTGTGTCATAGCGTAGCCCATTCTATAAACTTTATTGTTGAGTTTGAAGAAAATAACTCATTGCCTTTTCTAGATGTTTTAATTATTAAGCGTAATAGTGAATTCAAACTTAAAATTTACAGAAAACCTACAAATAACTGTTCCTATGTACATTATTATTTTTCACATCAAGACAGAGTTAAACTGTCTGTTTTCTCATCAATGTCTTTGAGAGCTTTGCGTATTTGTAGTCCAGAGTTCATAGATGAGGAAATATCCAAAATTTATGAAATAGCTAATGATCTGAAATACCCAAGAAACGTAATTGATAAATCTTTTAAAATTGCTAGAAATACTTTTTACAATCCAAAAAGGGACAACCAACCTTATTCAACTAAAAATATGTTGGTTCTCCCTTACCATGAAAACTTGGTTGATATGCCTTCTCATCTTAAGACTTTTAATATCAAAGTTGTATTTAAAAATCTTGATACAGTAAAAAAACTTTTGATAAAGAATTCCCCCCAAAATGCTGATGGATGTGTCTATAAGATTCCTTGTAAAATTTGCAATAAAGTTTATTACGGTCAAACTGGTAAAAGCCTCGAACTAAGATTAAAACAACATAAATGTAGCATTAGAACTGGACAAGATTCCAATGCTCTATTTATTCATGTGAGAGATTTTAACCATCCAATTGATTTTCAAAAAGTTGAGAAAGTAGTATCAAGCAAGTCCATGGTCGACAGGAATATAATTGAATCTTGTTTCATAAAAAGCAGTTTTGACAATAATATGAATATTTCCTTTGGTTTATGTAAATTAGATCCATTTATAATTAAAACAATTTGGGAAGAATTTAATAATACACTGGACAAATAATAAATCTTAATTCTTGGGTAGAATAGTTTGTTCGTGGGTTGTGTGAAGGACCTGTCCAGTTGGGCCAATGGACTTGCTGCAGTGTTCTCTTTCTTACGAGTCGTACGTCAGTTGTTGCTTTGTTGTGGGATGTGATGATGAGGTGTGGTGTAGACCCTTTATATGCCTTCCTTTGATGCATCTCTTTTATTGTTCCTTGGTAATGTGAGTAGTCATGAAAGGACTTGGAATTTCATTATTTTTCCACAGCGGTTGTTTTCCATATTCTGAAATTACCTGTTTACTGTCATCTTATTGCATATATATATATATATATATATATATATATATATATATATATATATATATATATATATATATATATATATATATATATATATATATATGTATACATATATATGTGTGTGTGTGTGTGTGTGTGTGTGTGTGTGTGTGTGTGTGTGTGTGTGTGTGCGTGTGTGTGCTTGTGTGTGTATACAGAAGACCGTTATTTAACACGATAGATACGTTCCTGATAACACAGAAACCTGTAACTGTTTTACATGATCGTAGGATTGCTGGTGTCTTTTTCTATCTCATAAACATGCTAGATAACAGGGATATCTTGCTACAGTTTGGTCACACTTCACAGACACGCACATGCATGTATATATATATATATATATATATATATATATATATATATATATATATATATATATATATATATATATATATATATATATATATATATATATACATACATCTAGCTTTTTATTCTCCTTTTTCTAAATAGCTCTTGTTCTTCTTTATTTCTTCTATTGTCCATGGGGAAGTGGAAAAGAATCTTTCCTCCGTAAGCAATGCGTGTCGTACAAGGCGACTAAAATGCCGGGAGCAATGGGCTAGTAACCCCTTCTCCTGTAAACATTTACTAAAAAAGAGAAGAAGAAAAACTTTATAAAACTGGGATGCTTGAATGTGCGTGGATGTAGTGCGGATGACAAGAAACAGATGATTGCTGATGTTATGAATGAAAAGAAGTTGGATGTCCTGGCCCTAAGCAAAACAAAGCTGAAGGGGGGTAGGGGAGTTTCGGTGGGGGGAAATAAATGGGATTAAATCTGGAGAATCTGAGAGAGTTAGAGCTAAGGAAAGGGTAGCAATAATGTTGAAGGATTAGTTATGGAAGGAGAAAAGAGAATATGAATGTGTAAATTCAAGGATTATATGGATTAAAGTAAAGGTTGGATGCAAAAAGTGGGTCATAATAAGCTTGTATGCACCTGGAGAAGAGAGGAATGTAGAGGAAAGAGAGAGATTTTGGGAGATGTTAAGAGAATGCATAGGAACCTTTGAAGCAAGTGAGAGAGTAATTGTGGTAGGGGATCTGAATGCTAAAGTAGGAGAAACTTTTAGAGAGGGTGTGGTAGGTAAGTTTGGGGTGCCAGGTGTAAATGATAATGGGAGCCCTTTGACTGAACTTTGTATAGAAAGAGGTTTAGTTATAGGTAATACATATTTTAAGAAAAAGAGGATAAATAAGTATACAAGATATGATGTAGGGCGAAATGACAGTAGTTTGTTGGATTATGTATTGGTAGATAAAAGACTGTTGAGTAGACTTCAGGATGTACATGTTTATAGAGGGGCCACAGATATATCAGATCACTTTCTAGTTGTAGCTACACTGAGAGTAAAAGGTAGATGGGATACAAGGAGAATAGAAGCATCAGGGAAGAGAGAGGTGAAGGTTTATAAACTAAAAGAGGAGGCAGTTAGGGAAAGATATAAACAGCTATTGTAGGATAGATGGGCTAATGAGAGCATAGGCAATGGGGTCGAAGAGGTATAGGGTAGGTTTAAAAATGTAGTGTTAGAGTGTTCAGCAGAAGTTTGTGGTTACAGGAAAGTGGGTGTGGGAGGGAAGAGGAGCGATTGGTGGAATGATGATGTAAAGAGAGTAGTAAGGGAGAAAAAGTTAGCATATGAGAAGTTTTTACAAAGTAGAAGTGATGCAAGGAGGGAAGAGTATATTGAGAAAAAGAGAGAGGTTAAGAGAGTGGTGAAGAAAAGTAAAAAGAGAGCAAATGAGAGAGTGGGTGAGATGTTATCAACAAATTTTGTTGAAAATACGATAAAGTTTTGGAGTGAGATTAACAAGTTAAGGAAGCCTAGAGAACAAATGGATTTGTCAATTAAAAATAGGAGAGGAGAGTTATTAAATGGAGAGTTAGAGGTATTGGGAAGATGGAGGGAATATATTGAGGAATTGTTGAATGTTGTTGAAGATAGGGAAGCTGTGATTTCGTGTATAGGGCAAGGAGGAATAACATCTTGTAGGAGTGAGGAAGAGGCAGTTGTGAGTGTGGGGGAAGTTCGTGAGGCAGTAGGTAAAATGAAAGGGGGTAAGGCAGCCGGGATTGATGGGATAAAGATAGAAATGTTAAAAGCAGGTGGGGATATAGTTTTGGAGTGGTTGGTGCAATTATTTAATAAATGTATGGAAGAGGGTAAGGTACCTAGGGATTGGCAGAGAGCATGCATAGTTCCTTTGTATAAAGGCAAAGGGGACAAAAGAGAGTGCAAAAATTATAGGGGGATAAGTCTGTTGAGTATACCTGGTAAAGTGTATGGTAGAGTTATTATTGAAAGAATTAAGAGTAAGACGGAGAATAGGATAGCAGATGAACAAGGAGGCTTTAGGAA
>NC_091321.1:30637838-30772838 GCF_038502225.1 Cherax quadricarinatus | reverse complement strand
TGCTGGTCCATGGGCTGCAGGAGAGGAGTGGTATTAGGAGGCAAAAACATCACCTTAATGAAGCTCATGTCCCCATAAAGTCGCTCTGCCACGTCTGTAGGATGACCAGGGGCATTGTCTAACACCAGGAGGCACTTAAGGTCTAATTTCTTTTCAGTTAGGTAATCTTTCACATTGGGGGCAAATGCATGGTGTAACCAGTTATAGAAAAATTCCCTAGTGACCCATGCCTTACTGTTTGCCCTCCACAGCACACACAAATTATCCTTGAGGACATTCTTTTGCCTGAACGCTCTGGGAGTTTCAGAGTGATACACTAATAAAGGCTTAACTTTGCAATCACCACTAGCATTGGCACACATCAACAAAGTAAGCCTGTCTTTCATAGGCTTATGTCCTGGGAGTGCCTTTTCCTCCTGAGTAATGTAGGTCCTGCTTGGCATTTTCTTCCAGAACAGGCCTGTTTCATCACAATTAAACACTTGTTCAGGTTCCAGTCCTTCAGTTTCTATGTACTCCTTGAATTCATGCACATATTTTTCAGCCGCTTTGTGGTCCGAACTGGCAGCCTCACCATGCCGTATCACACTATGGATGCCACTACGCTTCTTAAATCTCTCAAACCAACCTTTGCTGGCCTTAAATTCACTCACATCATCACTAGTTGCAGGCATTTTTTTAATTAAATCGTCATGCAACTTCCTAGCCTTTTCACATATGATCGCTTGAGAGACGCTATCTCCTGCTAGCTGTTTTTCATTTATCCACACCAATAAGAGTCTCTCAACATCTTCCATCACTTGCGATCTTTGTTTCGAAAACACAGTTAAACCTTTGGCAACAACAGCTTCCTTGATTGCCGTTTTCTTGCCCACAATAGAAGCGATGGTTGATTTTGGTTTCTTGTACAACCTGACCAGGTCGGTGATACGTACTCCACTTTCATACTTATCAATGATCTCTTTCTTCATTTCAATGGGTATTCTTACCCTTTGAGGTGTAGGGTTGGCACTAGAAGCTTTCTTGGGGCCCATGGTCACTTATTTTCCACAAACAGCACCGAAAACACTGTAATAATACGAAATATTCCGAGTGTATGCATGAATGTTACCGCGGAGGCTGGCTGGTAAACAATGGGACGGGCGGCACATGTGAGGCTGGCTGAGGGCGCACATTGGACGCGTCTCGGACGAAGGTCGCTGAGCGGGTTTTTGTCCACTATGCGGGGCAAAATTTTAGCGAACAAAGCGTTCGCTATGCGGATTGTTCGCTATGCAAGGCGTTCGCTATGCGGGGGTCCACTGTATATATATATATATATATATATATATATATATATATATATATATATATATATATATATATGTCGTGCCGAATAGGGAGAACTTGCGATCTTGGCTTAAATAGCAACGCTCATCTTGCCATATAGGACAAGCGAAAATTTGTGTATGCAATAATTTCGCCAAAATCATTCTGAACCAAACGAAAAAAATATATTTCACTGTGTTTGTTTAGTATTAAATTATTGTAAACAAATCTAAAATATATTTAGTTGGGTTAGGCTAAAATGAATTGTTCTTTTCATAATAAGGTTAGGTAAGTTTTCTAAGAATCTTTTGGAGGAAAATTAAAAAAATTTTTATTAACATTTATGAAAAAAATATATCTCTAAACGTATAAGAGAAATTTTTAGGAAGGACTTAATTTTAAATGAGTTCTTGCTAATTGACCAGTTTTACATATATATATATATATATGTATATATATATATATATATATATATATATATATATATATATATATATATATATATATATGTATATATATATATATGTTTATATATATATATATATGTCGTGCCGAATAGGCAGAACTTGCGATCTTGGCTTAAATAGCAACGCTCATCTTGCCATATAGGACAAGTGAAAATTTGTGTATGCAATAATTTCGCCAAAATCATTCTGAACCTAACGAAAAAAATATGTTTCACTGTGTTTGTTTAGTATTAAATTATTGTAAACAAATCTAAAATATATTTAGTTGGGTTAGGCTAAAATAAATTGTTCTTGTTGTAATAAGGTTAGGTAAGTTTTCTAAGATTCTTTTGGTGCAAAATTAATTTTTTTTACATTAACATCAATGAAAATATATATATATATATATATATATATATATATATATATATATATATATATATATATATATATATATATATATATATATATATATATATATATATATATATATATATATATATATATATATATATATATATATATATATATATATATATATATATATATATATATATATATATATATATATATATATATATATATATACATGTATATATATATATATATGTATACATATATATATATATATATATATATATATATATATATATATATATATATATATATATATATATATATATATATATATATATATATATATACATTTTTTTTTATCACACTGGCCGATTCCCACCAAGGCAGAGTGGCCCGAAAAAGAAAAACTTTCACCATCATTCACTCCATCACTGTCTTGCCAGAAGGGTGCTTTACACTTCAGTTCTTAAACTGCAACATTAATACCCCTCCTTCATATATATATATATATATATATATATATATATATATATATATATATATATATATATATATATATATATATATATATATATATATATATATATATGTATATATATATATATATATATATATATATATATATAAATATATATATATCTGGCACCTCTGCCAGGGAGAGGCTGTTGGCATCCTGCTCTGTGGTTTTGGCGCAATATCGTCCAATTAAGAACACCTACCAGGATTATCATCATCTGGCTAGTGTGTAAATATCTGCTGGGTAGGAGAGGTCGGTGAGGTGAGGCCTCTTGGAGGAGGAGGAGGCGGAGGTTGAGGAGTAATACTGTGTACTCCCCTTCCCTTTCCCCAAACTGGTGCGCATATACCTGGTGCTCGTGTTACTACAATGAAGTGCTTGTTCACCGTGTGTACAGTGTATATAGTGTATAGTGCGTAGTACGTGCTTAGCATGCGCATGGTATGCGCATAGCATGTGTAGTGTATAGCGGTGTTCGTTTATAGTGGGCGCTGTACACTGAGCATAGTGGGAGGGAGTGAGTGCCCTACTCTGCCTCCACACACATCTTCCACACCTCCCTTTCCACCACCGCTCACCACAAGGACAGGAGACCTCTCTCCTCTCGCCCACCAACACCATGAACCACATGGGGTATGTGCCATGCACCATTTTCCCTTCAGCCCGGGCTTACCACACAGTTTGAGGTATGGCAGATTATGCAGCCAGCCAGCCACAAAGCCAGGGAAACAATGCACCCAACATTGAAAGAAGAGGCACATGTCAGGTGTGTAGAGTGCTTCGAGCACGCAATAGGGATGGCCTTATTCGTGCACACCATGGGTGTGTGCGATCACATATGCCCAGCAGAGAGCAGCCCACAGCCTCTAAAGGCAGATGACAATTCCAATGGCAACCTCCTCACTGCAATAACCTTCTGCTGGCATTCAAATCCACTGCTAGCAGTACACTATCCCACATCCCTAAAAGGGCTCGCCCATGTGCAGCAGGGAAATTCACAGACCTTCTTAAGCAGGTGAATGGAGGTTCCACCAACTTAAAAGCCCGAGGCACCATCAAATTATGGCACAACCTACTCCTGTTCGGCAATGTTTGTCTTGTAGTTCATCAAGGCAGTGTGCAACTACCCAAGAACGGATAATTGTGTCCCTCTGCCCCATCATCGCAGGAATCACAGAGGTAGACCCAAGAAAAGTTCCACTGAAAACTAGAAAATCTGCGCACAGGTTAGCAAAAAATCGAAGAAGGTAACACAGTGGGAGCAATCAGAATAAAAGTGACGACACTGTAGCCCCCAAAGATGAGACCACAGCCCAAGCACTAAGAGACAAGTATCCAACCAGGGACACCATAGCTATCAACAACAACCCCGAGGAAGACCCCATCACTGAACAATTAATTTTGCCAGAATCAGAAGTCTATAAGGCGATTGTGTCATTTCCAGCAGGATATGCAGGAGGTTACACTGGAATTCGACTGCAATACCTCAAAGAGATGGTAAATCTAGTACTAGGTACATCTGCATCAATTCTTCTCACCGAGTTAATAACTTTCGTCAACAACTGCCTGGCTGGGCGAATCCCAGAAGAAATTAAACCTTTATTTTTTGGAGCCTCACTATGTGCTTTGAAGAAGAAGGATGGGGGAATCAGACCCATTGCTGTTGGTAACACTCTTCGCCGTCTCGTTGCCAAAGCAGCAGTAAGAAACATTCGCCTAGAAGCTGCCAGTTTACTCCAGCCGCACCAACTGGGCTTTGGGGTCTCTCAAGGCAGTGAAGCTGCAGCTCATGAGGCAAGACCCTACATCAGGGACCTACCAGAAGACAAGGCCGTTGTCAAACTTGATTTTAGGAATGCCATTAATATGGTGAAGAGAGATGTCTTGCCAGCCGTTCGGGATCTGTTCCCCAGCCTTTTTCCCTTCATTTCAGCCGGCTAAAGCAAACCCTCAGTTCTTTTGTTTGGAGAACATGAAACTCTCTCATCAGAGGGTGTTCAGCAGGGTGACCCACTCACTCCACTTCTCTTCTGCTTGGCAGAAAGAGAACTAACTTCCAGCCTATGTAGCGAGCTCAACATCTGGTACCTGGATGATGGAACTCTGGCAGGTACTGAAGAGTCCCTGTTAGAGGACCTACAACTGATGAAAACACAGGGAAAAGACTTGGGACTCATCCTCAATCCCTCCAAGTGTGAAATCATCAGAGCGAACCAGGAAATAATCAATGCCGTGCGAAGAATCCTCTGAGAAGTCTCTACTACCACTCTGTCCAACAGTACCCTCTTGGGAGCACCACTGGGTCACCAGGCCATCGACACTGTCCTCAAGGAAAAATTGAATGACCTGATGAGAATGGAAGAGAGAATAAGCAATCTCGATGCCCATGATGCTCTATATCTCCTCACAAGGTGTCTTACTATGCCAAGACTCATTTACTTCCTGAGGTGTGCACACTCTTTTGACAACCCAACACTCGATGAATATGACACGCACTTGAGATCAACCTTTAAGAAGGCCCTGAACCTGTCACTAGAGGATCAGAAGGGGATCAGGCAACCCTCCCATTGCGACTGGGAGGAATAGGGTTGCGCAAAGCAACGCATGTAGCTCTACCTGCTTTTCTGTCTTCGTGTTTGACTTCCAGTGCACTAGTCAAGAAGATTGTCCCCGAACGCTTGAGAGACGTGGTAGGAGCTCAAGACCCCAGGTGGGACACCATTGCAGACTCCTCCAGTAGACCAGCTCCTCACAAAGATCACAAGCCGTCCCATTGGGACAAACCGATCATGGAAAAAAATCGCCAACACAATGTTCACCAACGCTTCACGAAAGGACAAAGCTCGTCTCCTGGTGGTGAAGGCACCACACTCATGAGATTATGGGATTATTTCTCACCCAATTCCTTATTAATATATACTAATATTTACTATAATAATAATTACTGGTGATCACGTGTGTTTGTATGTACGTACTTGTTTACTAGCTTGTCGCTGTCAGAAAGACGGAAGGGGGGGGGGTCACTTGGCTACACAACTCTTCTGAAGATATTTAGATAATTTACTAAACATTATCAGGGTTACCACTATCTTTCTCCTGGTACTGAAAGTTAGGGAGAGAGTGATGGTATAGCTTACAACCATCAGGGCGAGACACTGAGACTTTAGACACTAACCAAAATTAACCACACATAGGCAAGTGATGTCTGCACAACAATGGAGGTTCCTGCTGGTGGCTGCTATCAACTCCTTCAGATTTGTAACTCCTTCAGGTATTTTATCATGCATTCAAGCTTTTTCTTTTTCTTTTAAGACTTGATATTCACTCTTTTTTCTTTAATACAGTATTATGGTCATAACAAATCTGATGATATTAACTACATTCACAACACCAACAGCTGGGGATTGACTAATTTTTTCTTACTTTCAGTATTTACTTAATCACTCGTTTATAACCTTATCACTACACTGCTACTATAACCGACAAATATCTGTATTTATTAATATTTCAGATCACACCGTTAACCCAAGTAACTATGTTCGGATATTTTGTGTCAACATTGCAGCCAGCAGCCTCATCAACTGATGCTACTCTCCCTCACTCAACATTCATTCAAATTTAAATTTTAAAGTTCTTGATCTTATCACATTATTCGCAGTCTTGAAAGCTGTTACACTCTTGTAGGTATGTTCACTGATTCACTCACATACGATGACCGCTAATAATATCTTAGGACAGCCACTAGAACGATAAATCCTGGGAGCATATTTAGCGATACTGCTTCACGTGTGTGTGTGTGTGTGTGTGTGTGTGTGTGTGTGTGTGTGTACTCACCTAGTTGTACTCACCTAGTTGAGGTTGCGGGGGTCGAGTCCGAGCTCCTGGCCCCGCCTCTTCACTGATCGCTACTAGGTCACTCTCCCTGAGCCGTGAGCTTTATCATACCTCTGCTTAAAGCTATGTATGGATCCTGCCTCCACTACATCGCTTCCCAAACTATTCCACTTACTGACTACTCTGTGGCTGAAGAAATACTTCCTAACATCCCTGTGATTCATCTGTGTCTTCAGCTTCCAACTGTGTCCCCTTGTTACTGTGTCCAATCTCTGGAACATCCTGTCTTTGTCCACCTTGTCAATTCCTCTCAGTATTTTGTATGTCGTTATCATGTCCCCCCTATCTCTCCTGTCCTCCAGTGTCGTCAGGTTGATTTCCCTTAACCTCTCCTCGTAGGACATACCTCTTAGCTCTGGGACTAGTCTTGTTGCAAACCTTTGCACTTTCTCTAGTTTCTTCACGTGCTTGGCTAGGTGTGGGTTCCAAACTGGTGCCGCATACTCCAATATGGGCCTAACATACACGGTGTACAGGGTCCTGAATGATTCCTTATTAAGATGTCGGAATGCTGTTCTGAGGTTTGCTAGGCGCCCATATGCTGCAGCAGTTATTTGGTTGATGTGCGCTTCAGGAGATGTGCCTGGTGTTATACTCACCCCAAGATCTTTTTCCTTGAGTGAGGTTTGTAGTCTCTGACCCCCTAGACTGTACTCCGTCTGCGGCCTTCTTTGCCCTTCCCCAATCTTCATGACTTTGCACTTGGTGGGATTGAACTCCAGGAGCCAATTGCTGGACCAGGTCTGCAGCCTGTCCAGATCCCTTTGTAGTTCTGCCTGGTCTTCGATCGAGTGAATTCTTCTCATCAACTTCACGTCATCTGCAAACAGGGACACCTCAGAGTCTATTCCTTCCGTCATGTCGTTCACAAATACCAGAAACAGCACTGGTCCTAGGACTGACCCCTGCGGGACCCCGCTGGTCACAGATGCCCACTCTGACACCTCGCCACGTACCATGACTCGCTGCTGTCTTCCTGACAAGTATTCCCTGATCCATTGTAGTGCCTTCCCTGTTATCCCTGCTTGGTCCTCCAGTTTTTGCACCTATCTCTTGTGTGGAACTGTGTCAAACGCCTTCTTGCAGTCCAAGAAAATGCAATCCACCCACCCCTCTCTCTCTTGTCTTACTGCTGTCACCATGTCATAGAACTCCAGTAGGTTTGTGACACAGGATTTCCCATCCCTGAAACCATGTTGGCTGCTGTTGATGAGATCATTCCTTTCTAGGTGTTCCACCACTCTTCTCCTGATAATCTTCTCCATGATTTTGTGTGTGTGTGTGTGTGTGTGTGTGTGTGTGTGTGTGTGTGTGTGTGTGTGTGTGTGTGTGTGTGTGTGTGTGTGTGTGTGTGTGTGTGTGTGTGTGTGTAAATATGGTGCCGAATAGATAAAACTTGCTATTTTGCCTTAAATAGCAACTCTTTCTTGCCGAATACGACAAACTAAAAATTTGGTATGCAATAATTTCGCAAAAATCATTATGAAATTAAGGAGAAAAATATATTTCATTGTGTTTGTTCATTATTAAATTACTGTCAACTTATCTAAAATACATTTAATTGGAATAGACTAAATCAAATTGTGCTTATTATAATAAGCTTAGGTAAGTTTTCTAATGTTCTTTTGGTACAAAATTTTAATTATTACATTAACATAAATGAAAAAAAAATATATCTTCAAATACCTTCGTTCCATTACAGATTTACACACTCTCAAAGTCATTCTATTTCATTCCAGCCTCTCTATATGTCCGAACCACCTCAACAACCCCTCCTCAGCCCTCTGGATAACAGTTTTGGTAATCCTGCACCTCCTTCTAATTTCCAAACAACGAATTCTCTGCATTATATTCACACCACACATTTCTCTCAGACATAACATCTCCACTGCCTCCAGCTTTCTTCTTCTTGCAATATTCACCACCCATATTTCAAACCCATAAAAGAACGTTGGTATAACTATACTCATACATTTCCCTCTTTATTTCCATGGAGAAAGTTCTTTGTCTCCACAGACTTCTAAGGCACCACTCACCTTTTTCCCCTCATCAATTCTATGATTTACCTCATCCTTCACAGACCCATCTGCTGACACATCCACTCCTAAACATCTGAATATATTCGCCTCCTCCATACTCTCTCTCCCTCCAATCTGATATCCAACTGTGACAACTCCCACTTTGTGTTAGATTTTTTGTCTTTTAACTCTTGCCAAGACCCTCGCATTCACTTCTCTTACAACCCCATCTATAAATATATTGAACAACCATGGTGACATCACACATCCTTGTCTAAGGCCTACTTTTACTGGGAAATAATCTCCCTCACTCTTACATACTCTAACCTGTAGCACATAAAATGTTTTCTTCAAGAGCCTCAGATGGGTCATTTTAGTAGTAAGACCTGTGTCACGAAGCAGTGCCTGAAGAATCAATCAAACAACAACAGTTGTATGTTAGTGTGATTTGTAAATGGTTCAGGTCCAACTGAAATGTAGCCATAAACTTTTCTCTTCTCTGAGAGGATTATTTGTGTATTGTACTTTTTAGAAATCTAAGTTTCCATAATTCTGCAAATCTTATTTGAAGGTATAGAGAATATTAAACTCATGTATAGCATTCCGGTATTTATTTCAGTGACAGATTTAATTAATAAATGACTTTATTTTCCCAGATGTATGGTGCCAAATTGTGATGACAACAGTACCCATTACGAGGAGATCTTTACAGAGTGGGCCATCCCCGAGGGTGACCAGTGTCGTGTCTGGACACTCAAGAACAACATTACTGACCAATGTGAGCCAGAGGTATTTTCCAACTCAACTTCATCTTGTTCACAGTGGGTTTATGACACATCATTGTTCTCTGCAACTACTGTCACTGAGGTTTGTAAACGTGTTTGGTATATTTGTTTTTTTCAGATTTATGTAGTTTTTGTTAATACTGTATATGGATATGCGTAGTTGTATTATATTGTGTATTCTCTCGGGTAATTTCTGTCAAATTAGCTGAGAGAAAATTTGTTTATGTAACTGCTATATATATATATATATATATATATATATATATATATATATATATATATATATATATATATATATATATATATATATATATATATATATATATAGCAGTTACATAAACAAATTTTCTCTCAGCTAATTTGACAGATATATATATATATATATATATATATATATATATATATATATATATATGACAGTAGTTTGTTGGATTATGTATTGGTAGATAAAAGACTGTTGAGTAGACTTCAGGATGTACATGTTTATAGAGGGGCCACAGATATATCAGATCACTTTCTAGTTGTAGCTACACTGAGAGTAAAAGGTAGATGGGATACAAGGAGAATAGAAGCATCAGGGAAGAGAGAGGTGAAGGTTTATAAACTAAAAGAGGAGGCAGTTAGGGTAAGATATAAACAGCTATTGGAGGATAGATGGGCTAATGAGAGCATAGGCAATGGGGTCGAAGAGGTATGGGGTAGGTTTAAAAATGTAGTGTTAGAGTGTTCAGCAGAAGTTTGTGGTTACAGGAAAGTGGGTGCAGGAGGGAAGAGGAGCGATTGGTGGAATGATGATGTAAAGAGAGTAGTAAGGGAGAAAAAGTTAGCATATGAGAAGTTTTTACAAAGTAGAAGTGATGCAAGGAGGGAAGAGTATATGGAGAAAAAGAGAGAAGTTAAGAGAGTGGTGAAGCAATGTAAAAAGAGAGCAAATGAGAGAGTGGGTGAGATGTTATCAACAAATTTTGTTGAAAATAAGAAAAAGTTTTGGAATGAGATTAACAAGTTAAGAAAGCCTAGAGAACAAATGGATTTGTCAGTTAAAAATAGGAGAGGAGAGTTATTAAATGGAGAGTTAGAGGTATTGGGAAGATGGAGGGAATATTTTGAGGAATTGTTAAATGTTGATGAAGATAGGGAAGCTGTGATTTCGTGTATAGGGCAAGGAGGAATAACATCTTGTAGGAGTGAGGAAGAGCCAGTTGTGAGTGTGGGGGAAGTTCGTGAGGCAGTAGGTAAAATGAAAGGGGGTAAGGCAGCCGGGATTGATGGGATAAAGATAGAAATGTTAAAAGCAGGTGGGGATATAGTTTTGGAGTGGTTGGTGCAATTATTTAATAAATGTATGGAAGAGGGTAAGGTACCTAGGGATTGGCAGAGAGCATGCATAGTTCCTTTGTATAAAGGCAAAGGGGACAAAAGAGAGTGCAAAAATTATAGGGGGATAAGTCTGTTGAGTGTACCTGGTAAAGTGTATGGTAGAGTTATAATTGAAAGAATTAAGAGTAAGACGGAGAATAGGATAGCAGATGAACAAGGAGGCTTTAGGAAAGGTAGGGGGTGTGTGGACCAGGTGTTTACAGTGAAACATATAAGTGAACAGTATTTAGATAAGGCTAAAGAGGTCTTTGTGGCATTTATGGATTTGGAAAAGGCGTATGACAGGGTGGATAGGGGGGCAATGTGGCAGATGTTGCAAGTGTATGGTGTAGGAGGTAGGTTACTGAAAGCAGTGAAGAGTTTTTACGAGGATAGTGAGGCTCAAGTTAGAGTATGTAGGAAAGAGGGAAATTATTTCCCAGTAAAAGTAGGCCTTAGACAAGGATGTGTGATGTCACCGTGGTTGTTTAATATATTTATAGATGGGGTTGTAAGAGAAGTAAATGCGAGGGTCTTGGCAAGAGGCATGGAGTTAAAAGATAAAGAATCACACACAAAGTGGGAGTTGTCACAGCTGCTCTTTGCTGATGACACTGTGCTTTTGGGAGATTCTGAAGAGAAGTTCCGGTTTAGGCCTTCCACTGGGCGGTGTATCCGGTCTAGGACCAGCAGCTGGAGGGTCACCTTTTCACACCTAGGTGTTACTTCCGGTTTTGACCATGACCTCGCCCTCGAGACTACCTCACCCTTGACCCCCCCCCAACCAATACCCCCGCCCACGACCCCCCCTTCGCGACCCCGCCGTCGCGCCGCGCGCCCCGCCCCGCGCGCCCGCCCGCGCCGCGCGCCCGCCCGCGCCCCGCCCGCCCCGCCCGCGCGACCCCCGCGCCCGCCCGCGCCCTTCGCGACCCCCGCCCGCGCCTTCTGCTGCGCCTTCTGCAGCGTCGTCCGGATCGCCCCCGCGCCTCGAATTTTTTTCCGATTTTTTTCGAATTTTTTTTGAATTTCATTTTTGGATTCTATGTGGGTTTCGAAATCTCCATCTCCTCGGATCAAGTTTTTAAGGTTCCCCCTCCCACTTTCACCCCCCATCCCCAAAAAATTTCTCGATAATAAAGTCTCCACTTCTCTCGGATTCCCCCCTATGGGGTTTTCGAAATTCTCCACTCCCCCCCAACCCCAAAAATTTCTCGATACAAGTTTTTTGGATCCCCCTATGGGGTTTTCGAAATTCTCCATCTCCTCGGATCAAGTTTTTTGGATTCCCCCCTATGGGGGTTTCGAAATTCTCCATCTCCTCGGAAATTTTCTCGAATGATCTCCTTGGATCAAGTTTTTTGGATTCCCCCCTATGGGGTTTTCGAAATTCTCCTCGGATCAAGTTTTTTGGATCCCCCCTATGGATCAAATTTTTGGATTACCCCTCTCATTTCACTCCCACTATGGGGTTTCTCGATAATACCAAGACGCCATCTCCTTGGATCAAGGTTTTTTTTGGATTCCCCCCTCTGGGGGTAAGCATTCAAATGAACTCCTCCTATGGGGGCATGCTTACTACAGGTCTAATGAAGGGTGTTTACTCGGCGGTCAGTGACGTCACGTGTTGACCCAGCACACAGGTTGAATCTTGTATACCCTTTTAATTAATAAGGGGACATAACAGTGACGTCACGCGCACACAGGCTGAATCTTGTCGATCCTTTTAGTTCATTCAAGTTAATAAGGGGACACAGTACATCAGAAAGGCACATTTTTTCGTTAATACCCACAATTTCTTTACAACACAAGTCTAGACATTTTTTAACTATTTCATCTCAGGTCACTCCCCACGAAGTAACCTCCTCCCCACCCTCCCAAACCCTCACACTCCAACCAACACCTCACAATTTTCACTCATAACCCCCAATTTTTCTCGTTTTAACCCTTTTAGTTCATTAAAGTTAATAAGGGGACACATGCATCAGAAAGTCACCACATCGCTTACATCCACTTTCGTTAAATTCACTACTCACAATTTTACATATTACGAAGTTAAATACGCACTTTTACTTTGAACATCTTCAAAACACTCTCATAAATCATTTGAATACTCACAAAAAATACCTTTATACATTTCCAAACAACACTGAAATACTCCAAAAACATCATTCGAACACCCCCAAATCACCTCTGAATACTCCCAGAACACCTTCATAAGTACTCTTGCACATCATTTGAACACCTTCATAAGTACTCTCATAATCATTTGTACACCTTCAAAAAACACCTTTGAATACTCACATAAACACCCTTGAACACCTTCAAAACACCTTCAAAGCACTCTCATAATCATTTGAACACACTCAAAACACCTTTGAATAACCTCAAAACACCTTTGAACACCTTCAAAACACCCTTGAACACCTTCAAAACACCCTTGAACACCTTCAAAAACAACATTTGAACACACTCAAAACACCTTTGAACATTTCCAAAACACTATTTGAGTACTCCCAAATAAGATTTGACATCTCTAATTTATCTGCACTTACACATTTCATTAAATTACAACTCATCCCTCAGTCTCCAGACTTCACAACATTATCACAAAAACTAACTCAAACACTTTACTTTGAACACCCCCAAAAACACTCTCATAATCATTTGAATACTCACATAAACACCCTTGAACACCTTCAAAACACCTTTGAATATCGTTTTTAAACTAATTTCATCACAACCCACTTATATCATCTTTTTTCGGTAACTCTAATTCGACTACACTACCCTCATCAATTACCAACAAATTTTACTCGTTTTAACTAATGTCATCACTGTAACCAAGATTTTCACAAAAAAAAAAAAAAAACTCTATGACACCTAACACACACGCACACACACACACCCCACAACACCCACAATTTTTCTCGTTTTAACCCTTTTAGTTCATTAAAGTTAATAAGGGGACACAGTACATCAGAAAGTCACAACAACAACATCCACAACCCACAATTTTTTCTCGTTTTAGCTAATTTCATCAGAAAAAGTCCCAACAACAACCCACTTATAACATCTTTTTTCGGTATCTCTAGTTCGACAACAACACCCACAACACCCACATCCCACAACACCCATGAACATTTCCAAAACACTATTTGAGTACTCCCAATTACACCACTGATTACTACTAAAACACCGCTGAATTCAATCAAAACACCCTTCAACACCTTCAAACACCCTTGAACACCTTCAAAACACTCTTGAACACTTTCAAAAACACCTTTGAACATTTCCAATCAACACTGAAACACCAAAAAACACAATTTGAGTACTCCCAATTACACCACTGAATACTACTAAAACACCGCTGAATTCAATCAAAACACCCTTCAACACCTTCAAAACACCTTTGAACACCTTCAAAACACCTTTGACACCTTCAAAACACTCTTGGAAACCTTCCAAAAACACCTTCGAACATTTCCAATCAACACTGAAACACTTCCAAAAACACAATTTGAGTACTCCCAATTACACCACTGAATTCTACTAAAACACCGCTGAATTCACAAAACACCCTTCAAAACACCCTTGAACACCTTCAAAAACACACTCAAAACACCTTTGAATAACCTCAAAACACCTTTGAACACCTTCAAAACACCCTTGAACACCCTTGATCACCTTCAAAAAAAAACAACATTTGAACACACTCAAAACACCTTTGAACACCTTTGAACCAAACAACACTGAAAAAAAAAAAACACAATTTGAGTACTCCCAATTACACCACTGAATACTACTAAAACACCGCTGAATTCAATCAAAACACCCTTCAACACCTTCAAAACACCCTTGAACACCTTCAAAACACTCTTGACACCTTCAAAAACACCTCTTGAACATTTCAAAAACACCTTTGAACATTTCCAATCAACACTGAAACACTTCCAAAAACACAATTTCAGTACACCCTTCAACACCTTACACCACTTGAACACACTCAAAACACCCTGAATTCAATCACCTTCAAAACACCCTTCAACACCTTCAAAACACCTTTGAACACCTTCAAAACACTCTCATTCATTTGAACACACTCAAAACACCTTTGAATAACCTCAAAACACCTTTGAACACCTTCAAAACACTCTCATAATCATTTGAACACACTCAAAACACCTTTGAATAACCTCAAAACACCTTTGAACACCTTCAAAACACCCTTGAACACCTTCAAAAAAACAACATTTGAACACACTCAAAACACCTTTGAACACCTTTGAACATTTCCAAACAACACTGAAACACTTCCAAAAACACCATTTGAGTACTCCCAAATACACCACTGAATACTAAAACACCACTGAATACACTCAAAACACCACCAAAATCACCATAAACTAAGATCAACACCCACATCCCACAACACCCACAACCCACAACACCCACAATTTTTTCTCGTTTTATCTAATTTCATCAGAAAGTCACAACACCCACACCTCCCATTTTTTTCTCGTTTTAACCCTTTTAGTTCAGTTAAAAAGTCACATCAGCAACCCACTTATAACGTCTTTTCGGTATCTCTAGTTCGACAACAACACCCACATCCCACAACACCCACATCCCACATCCCACACACACACACAGACACACACACACACACACACACACCCTAACCTAGCCTAACCTAACTTATCCTAACCTAGCCTAACCTAACCTAACCTAGCCTAACCTAACTTAACCTAACCTAACCTTTACCTAACCTTTACCTAACTTAACCTAACCTAACCTAACCTTTACCTAACCTTTACCTAACCTAATCTAACCTTGCCTAACCATTACCTAACCTAACCTAACCTATCTTAACCTAACCCAACCTAACCTAGCCGAACCTATCCTAACCTAACCTAAAATATATTGGAACACTTCCAAAAAATACATTAGAGTACTCCAGAATTACTTTGAACGACTCCATTTTTGGATATTTCCAAATTAGTTTTGAAAACTTTATCGTAAAATCGAACATTATTTTCTTGTTGGTAAACACACTCAATGGTAGAAATATTTACTCGATTTCCGAATAGAAACACTTTCCTCGCTCTGAGAGACTCATTGTGGGTCACCCCTTCCCCCCCAACACCACTGGGTAATGCGGTTCACACCCAAGGTAGATTTAAGATAATCATGAACACCTGCGCCAACTCAGGACAGACAGACGCCATGAAATGCGGGTAACATCCAAGGTAGAAAATCATCTCTTTCCAGACCAACTGTCTATCCTAACCTAACCTAACCTAACCTAACCTAATTCCTAACCTAACCTAACCTCACCTAACCGAACCTAACCTAACTCCATCAATCACCTCTATCCTAACCTAACCTAACCTAACCTAACCTAACTCCATCAAACACCTCTATCCTAACCTAACCTAACCTATCCTAACCTAACCTAACTCCATCAAACACCTCGAATACTACCTAACTTAACCTAACCTAACCTTACCTAACCTACCGAACCTAACCTAACCTAACCTAACCTATCCTAACCTGTCCTAACCTAACCTATCCTAACCTAACCTAACCTAACCTAACCTAACTTATCCTAAGCTAACCTAACCTAACTTATCCTAACCTAACCTAACCTAACTTATCCTAACCTAACCTAACCTAACCTAAAATAACGAACCTAACCTAACTTATCCTAATCTAATCTAACCTAACCTAACTTATCCTAACCTAACCTAACTTATCCTAACCTAACCTAACCTAACCTAACCTAAAATAACCTAACCTAACTTATCCTAACCTACTCACTTTACTTTGAACACCTTCAAAACACTCTCATACATCATTTGAGACCCCCTTTTCTCAATATCTCTCATCCACAACCTTTATCATCTCACTACAGAACAACCCCAAGATTACTTCGAACACTCTCATAAAGCATTTGAGTACTCACATAAACACTTTTGAACATTTCCAAACAACACTGAAGCACTTCCAAAATATCATTTTGATTACTCCCAAATAAGATTTGACAGCTCTAATTTATCTACACTTACACATTTCATTAAATTACATCTCATCCCCCCAAACTCCTCCCTCATTCTCCAGACTTTACAACATTAGCACAAAAAAAAAACTAACTCATACACTTATGACATGAGACATTACCATATCTAACACACTGACTAACTTTGAACCAACTCTGAACACCACTGATCTTCTTCAAAAAATGCTCTGCACATCATTTGAACACCTTCAAAAAAAAACACCATCAAACACCTCCGAATACTCCCAAAAAACACTACTGATTACTACCAAATCACCACTGAATACTACCAATCACCGTCAAAATCACCAGAAACTAAGTTTAACATCACCATCTAACATCCTTTTTATAGAAATCCCCTCAAATCACTATAACCAAGAACTCCCTCCCCATTTGACGCATAAAAAAAAAAAAACACAAACCTAATACGCAAACACTTAGTACATGCATGAACACAAACCTAATACGCAAACACTTAGTACATGATCACCATCAACTGAAAACATATCTTGTACACACACATAATATAAGACAATCACCAACTACAATCACCCATGTTCACTTACCTCAAAATCACTAATATCACAGAAAACAATCATTTTTATAAACATTTCACACACACACACACAAAAAAAAAAAAAAATAATATTTGACAATATCTAAGCGCACTCACCTCACTACCACCAACACACGATGTCTCACCTCACAGGACCGACGAGCTCACCTCCAGTGACGTCACACTCCCATTGTGTTACTTGGTGGTTGGTAACATCACACCTAACCCCCCTTGTTTCAACCTGTTGTACCCTACATTATCTAAGAACACTATATCCAAGACGATTACCAGATTTTATGATCCCCAACACCAAGATCACAGAAAACACACATTTTTATAATTATTCACACAAAAATCACGATCACCAATTCCATATCATGTTTACCGTCATCTATCAACACTAATCACCAAGATCACCAAAAAATCTAAGATCATGCATCTCAAAACTACTATGATCACTGAAAACACTTATTTTTTAAACATTCGCACAAAAATAAGACATACACAAAAATACCACAACACTTCCACCAACATCTATAACATAACATGAGCACTATAACATATCACTATCACAAAAAAAAAATAATACACAGACACCCACATATTATACATTTCAATTGCAAATTTAAGACATGAGACATACACACCAAATCTAAGACATTCACCTCCAACTAAGACATACACATCACCCCTAAAACTTCCTTCCTTATTCATTCCGTATATCTCCTAGAGCTGTTTTAACCCCGACGGATCCATCACGACGTAGGAGCCAGAGTGTAGTAGGTGGTGTTGGAGTGGTGATGGTTCCTCTGGCTCCTACGTCGTGATGGATCCGTCGGGGTTAAAACAGCTCTAGGAGATATACGGAATGAATAAGGAAGGAAGTTTTAGGGGTGATGTGTATGTCTTAGTTGGAGGTGAATGTCTTAGATTTGGTGTGTATGTCTCATGTCTTAAATTTGCAATTGAAATGTATAATATGTGGGTGTCTGTGTATTATTTTTTTTTGTGATAGTGATATGTTATAGTGCTCATGTTATGTTATAGATGTTGGTGGAAGTGTTGTGGTATTTTTGTGTATGTCTTATTTTTGTGCGAATGTTTAAAAAATAAGTGTTTTCAGTGATCATAGTAGTTTTGAGATGCATGATCTTAGATTTTTTGGTGATCTTGGTGATTAGTGTTGATAGATGACGGTAAACATGATATGGAATTGGTGATCGTGATTTTTGTGTGAATAATTATAAAAATGTGTGTTTTCTGTGATCTTGGTGTTGGGGATCATAAAATCTGGTAATCGTCTTGGATATAGTGTTCTTAGATAATGTAGGGTACAACAGGTTGAAACAAGGGGGGTTAGGTGTGATGTTACCAACCACCAAGTAACACAATGGGAGTGTGACGTCACTGGAGGTGAGCTCGTCGGTCCTGTGAGGTGAGACATCGTGTGTTGGTGGTAGTGAGGTGAGTGCGCTTAGATATTGTCAAATATGATTTTTTTTTTGTGTGTGTGTGTGTGTGTGAAATGTTTATAAAAATGATTGTTTTCTGTGATATTAGTGATTTTGAGGTAAGTGAACATGGGTGATTGTAGTTGGTGATTGTCTTATATTATGTGTGTGTACAAGATATGTTTTCAGTTGATGGTGATCATGTACTAAGTGTTTGCGTATTAGGTTTGTGTTCATGCTTTTTTTTTTTTTTATGCGTCAAATGGGGAGGGAGTTCTTGGTTATAGTGATTTGAGGGGATTTCTATAAAAAGGATGTTAGATGGTGATGTTAAACTTAGTTTCTGGTGATTTTGACGGTGATTGGTAGTATTCAGTGGTGATTTGGTAGTAATCAGTAGTGTTTTTTGGGAGTATTCGGAGGTGTTTGATGGTGTTTTTTTTTTGAAGGTGTTCAAATGATGTGCAGAGCATTTTTTGAAGAAGATCAGTGGTGTTCAGAGTTGGTTCAAAGTTAGTCAGTGTGTTAGATATGGTAATGTCTCATGTCATAAGTGTATGAGTTAGTTTTTTTTTTGTGCTAATGTTGTAAAGTCTGGAGAATGAGGGAGGAGTTTGGGGGGATGAGATGTAATTTAATGAAATGTGTAAGTGTAGATAAATTAGAGCTGTCAAATCTTATTTGGGAGTAATCAAAATGATATTTTGGAAGTGCTTCAGTGTTGTTTGGAAATGTTCAAAAGTGTTTATGTGAGTACTCAAATGCTTTATGAGAGTGTTCGAAGTAATCTTGGGGTTGTTCTGTAGTGAGATGATAAAGGTTGTGGATGAGAGATATTGAGAAAAGGGGGTCTCAAATGATGTATGAGAGTGTTTTGAAGGTGTTCAAAGTAAAGTGAGTAGGTTAGGATAAGTTAGGTTAGGTTATTTTAGGTTAGGTTAGGTTAGGTTAGGTTAGGTTAGGTTAGGTTAGGTTAGGTTAGGTTAGGTTAGGTTAGGTTAGATTAGATTAGGATAAGTTAGGTTAGGTTCGTTATTTTAGGTTAGGTTAGGTTAGGTTAGGATAAGTTAGGTTAGGTTAGGTTAGGATAAGTTAGGTTAGGTTAGCTTAGGATAAGTTAGGTTAGGTTAGGTTAGGTTAGGTTAGGATAGGTTAGGTTAGGACAGGTTAGGATAGGTTAGGTTAGGTTAGGTTAGGTTAGGTTCGGTAGGTTAGGTAAGGTTAGGTTAGGTTAAGTTAGGTAGTATTCGAGGTGTTTGATGGAGTTAGGTTAGGTTAGGATAGGTTAGGTTAGGTTAGGATAGAGGTGTTTGATGGAGTTAGGTTGGGTTAGGTTAGGTTAGGTTAGGTTAGGATAGAGGTGATTGATGGAGTTAGGTTAGGTTCGGTTAGGTGAGGTTAGGTTAGGTTAGGAATTAGGTTAGGTTAGGTTAGGTTAGGTTAGGATAGACAGTTGGTCTGGAAAGAGATGATTTTCTACCTTGGATGTTACCCGCATTTCATGGCGTCTGTCTGTCCTGAGTTGGCGCAGGTGTTCATGATTATCTTAAATCTACCTTGGGTGTGAACCGCATTACCCAGTGGTGTTGGGGGGGAAGGGGTGACCCACAATGAGTCTCTCAGAGCGAGGAAAGTGTTTCTATTCGGAAATCGAGTAAATATTTCTACCATTGAGTGTGTTTACCAACAAGAAAATAATGTTCGATTTTACGATAAAGTTTTCAAAACTAATTTGGAAATATCCAAAAATGGAGTCGTTCAAAGTAATTCTGGAGTACTCTAATGTATTTTTTGGAAGTGTTCCAATATATTTTAGGTTAGGTTAGGATAGGTTCGGCTAGGTTAGGTTGGGTTAGGTTAAGATAGGTTAGGTTAGGTTAGGTAATGGTTAGGCAAGGTTAGATTAGGTTAGGTAAAGGTTAGGTAAAGGTTAGGTTAGGTTAGGTTAAGTTAGGTAAAGGTTAGGTAAAGGTTAGGTTAGGTTAAGTTAGGTTAGGCTAGGTTAGGTTAGGTTAGGCTAGGTTAGGATAAGTTAGGTTAGGCTAGGTTAGGGTGTGTGTGTGTGTGTCTGTGTGTGTGTGTGTGTGTGTGGGATGTGGGATGTGGGTGTTGTGGGATGTGGGTGTTGTTGTCGAACTAGAGATACCGAAAAGACGTTATAAGTGGGTTGTTGATGTGACTTTTTCTGATGAAATTAGTTAAAACGAGAAAAAAATGGGAGGTGTGGGTGTTGTGACTTTCTGATGAAATTAGATAAAACGAGAAAAAATTGTGGGTGTTGTGGGTTGTGGGTGTTGTGGGATGTGGGTGTTGATCTTAGTTTATGGTGATTTTGGTGGTGTTTTGAGTGTATTCAGTGGTGTTTTAGTATTCAGTGGTGTATTTGGGAGTACTCAAATGGTGTTTTTGGAAGTGTTTCAGTGTTGTTTGGAAATGTTCAAAGGTGTTCAAAGGTGTTTTGAGTGTGTTCAAATGTTGTTTTTTTGAAGGTGTTCAAGGGTGTTTTGAAGGTGTTCAAAGGTGTTTTGAGGTTATTCAAAGGTGTTTTGAGTGTGTTCAAATGATTATGAGAGTGTTTTGAAGGTGTTCAAAGGTGTTTTGAGGTTATTCAAAGGTGTTTTGAGTGTGTTCAAAGGTGTTTTGAAGGTGTTGAAGGGTGTTTTGATTGAATTCAGCGGTGTTTTAGTAGTAATCAGTGGTGTAATTGGGAGTACTCAAATTGTGTTTTTGGAAGTGTTTCAGTGTTGATTGGAAATGTTCGAAGGTGTTTTTGAAGGTGTTCAAGAGTGTTTTGAAGGTGTCAAAGGTGTTTTGAAGGTGTTCAAAGGTGTTTTGAAGGTGTTGAAGGGTGTTTTGATTGAATTCAGCGGTGTTTTAGTAGTATTCAGTGGTGTAATTGGGAGTACTCAAATGGTGTTTTTGGAAGTGTTTCAGTGTTGTTTGGAAATGTTCAAAGGTGTTTTGAGTGTGTTCAAATGTTGTTTTTTTGAATGTGTTCAAGGGTGTTTTGAAGGTGTTCAAAGGTGTTTTGAGGTTATTCAAAGGTGTTTTGAGTGTGTTCAAATGATTATGAGAGTGTTTTGAAGGTGTTCAAAGGTGTTTTGAGGTTATTCAAAGGTGTTTTGAGTGTGTTCAAAGGTGTTTTGAAGGTGTTGAAGGGTGTTTTGATTGAATTCAGCGGTGTTTTAGTAGAATTCAGTGGTGTAATTGGGAGTACTCAAATTGTGTTTTTGGAAGTGTTTCAGTGTTGATTGGAAATGTTCGAAGGTGTTTTTTGAAGGTGTTCAAGAGTGTTTTGAAGGTGTCAAAGGTGTTTTGAAGGTGTTCAAAGGTGTTTTGAAGGTGTTGAAGGGTGTTTTGATTGAATTCAGCGGTGTTTTAGTAGTATTCAGTGGTGTAATTGGGAGTACTCAAATTGTGTTTTTTGGAAGTGTTTCAGTGTTGATTGGAAATGTTCAAAGGTGTTTTTGAAAGTGTTCAAGAGGGTTTTGAAGGTGTTCAAGGGTGTTTGAAGGTGTTGAAGGGTGTTTTGATTGAATTCAGCGGTGTTTTAGTAGTAATCAGTGGTGTAATTGGGAGTACTCAAATAGTGTTTTGGAAATGTTCATGGGTGTTGTGGGATGTGGGTGTTGTGGGTGTTGTTGTCGAACTAGAGATACCGAAAAAAGATGTTATAAGTGGGTTGTTGTTGGGACTTTTTCTGATGAAATTAGCTAAAACGAGAAAAAATTGTGGGTTGTGGATGTTGTTGTTGTGACTTTCTGATGTACTGTGTCCCCTTATTAACTTTAATGAACTAAAAGGGTTAAAACGAGAAAAATTGTGGGTGTTGTGGGGTGTGTGTGTGTGCGTGTGTGTTAGGTGTCATAGAGTTTTTTTTTTTTTTTTTTTTTTTTTTGTGAAAATCTTGGTTACAGTGATGACATTAGTTAAAACGAGTAAAATTTGTTGGTAATTGATGAGGGTAGTGTAGTCGAATTAGAGTTACCGAAAAAAGATGATATAAGTGGGTTGTGATGAAATTAGTTTAAAAACGATATTCAAAGGTGTTTTGAAGGTGTTCAAGGGTGTTTATGTGAGTATTCAAATGATTATGAGAGTGTTTTTGGGGGTGTTCAAAGTAAAGTGTTTGAGTTAGTTTTTGTGATAATGTTGTGAAGTCTGGAGACTGAGGGATGAGTTGTAATTTAATGAAATGTGTAAGTGCAGATAAATTAGAGATGTCAAATCTTATTTGGGAGTACTCAAATAGTGTTTTGGAAATGTTCAAAGGTGTTCAAAGGTGTTTTGAGTGTGTTCAAATGTTGTTTTTGAAGGTGTTCAAGGGTGTTTTGAAGGTGTTCAAGGGTGTTTTGAAGGTGTTCAAAGGTGTTTTGAGGTTATTCAAAGGTGTTTTGAGTGTGTTCAAATGATTATGAGAGTGCTTTGAAGGTGTTTTGAAGGTGTTCAAGGGTGTTTATGTGAGTATTCAAAGGTGTTTTTTGAAGGTGTACAAATGATTATGAGAGTACTTATGAAGGTGTTCAAATGATGTGCAAGAGTACTTATGAAGGTGTTCTGGGAGTATTCAGAGGTGATTTGGGGGTGTTCGAATGATGTTTTTGGAGTATTTCAGTGTTGTTTGGAAATGTATAAAGGTATTTTTTGTGAGTATTCAAATGATTTATGAGAGTGTTTTGAAGATGTTCAAAGTAAAAGTGCGTATTTAACTTCGTAATATGTAAAATTGTGAGTAGTGAATTTAACGAAAGTGGATGTAAGCGATGTGGTGACTTTCTGATGCATGTGTCCCCTTATTAACTTTAATGAACTAAAAGGGTTAAAACGAGAAAAATTGGGGGTTATGAGTGAAAATTGTGAGGTGTTGGTTGGAGTGTGAGGGTTTGGGAGGGTGGGTAAAAGGGTAGACAAGATTCAACCTGTGTGCTGGGTCAACACGTGACGTCACTGACCGCCGAGTAAACATCCTTCATTAGACCTGTAGTAAGGATGCCCCATAGGAGGAGTTCCTTTGAATGCTTTACCCCCAGACGGGGGAATCCAAAAACCTTGATCCAAGGAATTTGGTATTATCGAGAAATTTTGAAAACCCCATAGGGGGGAATCCAAAAAAACTTGATCCAAGGAGATGGAGAATTTCGAAAACCCCATAGGGGGAAACTTGATCCGAGGAGATGGAGAATTTCGAAAACCCCATAGGGGGGATCCAAAAAACTTGATCCGAGGAGATGGAGTCATGGTATTGTCGAGAAAATTTGATGAAAGGGGAGGGGGGGAAAGACTTTGAAAACCCCATAGGGGGGATCCAAAAAAAAGGAGGGGGACCCAAAAAAAACCTTGATCCAAGGAGATGGAGAATTTCGAAAACCCCCATAGGGGGGAATCCAAAACTTGTATTATCGAGAAATTTTTGGGATTGGGGGGTGAAAGTGGGAGGGGGATCCGAGGAAGATGGAGACTTTGATATTGAGAAATTTTTTGGGGGATGGGGGGTGAAAGGAGGGGTACCCAAAAAACTTGATCCGAGGAATTGGAGAATTTCGAAAACCCCATAGGGGGGGGAATCCAAAAAACTTGATCCGAGGAGATGGAGTCATGGTAATATCGAGAAATTTTAGGATGGGGGTGAAAGTGAGAGGGGGAACCTTAAAAACTTGATCCGAGGAGATGGAGAGCACAAGAAAATGAAATTCAAAAAAAATTCGAAAAAAATCGGAAAAAAAAAATTCGAGGCGCGGGGGCGATCCGGATGACGCTGCAGAAGGCGCAGCAGAAGGCGCGGGCGGGGGGTCGCGAAGGGCGCGGGCGGGCGCGCGGGCGGGCGCGCGGGCGGGGGCGCGGGCGGGCGCGGGGCGGGGCGCGCGGGCGGGCGCGCGGGCGGGCGGGCGGGGGGCGCGCGCGAAGGGGGGGGGGTCGTGGGTCGGGGGGGGGTATTAGTTGGGGGGTCAAGGGTGAGGTAGTCTCGAGGGCGAGGTCATGGTCAAAACCGGAAGTAACACCTAGGTGTGAAAAGGTGACCCTCCAGCTGCTGGTCCTAGATCGGATACACCGCTCAGTGGAAGGCCTAAACCGGAAGGGATGCCCCAGTGGAAGGCCCTAAACCGGAGGAGACCTCCCAGCCGCATGCCTTTTTCCGGAAGAGACCCCCCAGCCGCTTTCTTCACTACTTATATATATATATATATATATATATATATATATATATATATATATATATATATATATATATATATATATATATATATTCACGAAAGCGCTTGGAATTTCTATATTCTTTCACAGTGGTTGTTTTGCATATTCTGAAATCACCTGTTTACTGTGATCTTATTGCATTAATGGATACCACACGACTCTTGAGAATGTTCTCGATGAGCTTTCCTAATCATATATCTTTTATTTCCCAGTTTTCTTCTGCACTGATCAAGTCCCACAAGTTAAAAATTCGACTTAATTTTTAAAAAAAAAATTTAAATGAACAAGTTCTGCCTACGTCTCTTTTAGCCAATAGACTCCTTGACATGAGAAATCGTCCTTTTGAGGATTTTATGAGAATTATTCTTCAGAAACATATTGAAATAACTAAAATACAGAAGAAGGAAGCATTCAAAATATTGAGAAACAAAAAATACTCCTTTAATCAGGCCATTCCATCAGAATGGAAACACAGTATGTTGGATCATTGCTATAATAAACTCAGAAGAATTTGTAATGAACTCAAAAACAAACTACAAAGAAAATTAGACATTTTAATTGAAAATAGTGATTGGACAAAGCATGCTAATAACAATTTTGTAATTAACTTATCAGATGAAATTTTAGACAAACATACAACTGCTGCTCTAGGTTTTGGCCTAAGTTTTCCAACTTCAAAAAAACTTAATAATGTTGAAATTGCAAAAGCCTTTTGTAACTTTGAAAATTTTTCTGATTTATCCTCTGATGAAATTAATACTAGTCAGGGAATGGTATATAGCTCTATGTTAAAACAAAGCATTCCTAATTGCAATCTAAGATTCTTTAAGTCTTATGATACACTTAAAAATAATAAAAAATTGCGCCTTGCTAAAGCAGATAAAATAAACGCAATAGTAATTATGAAAGAAAATGATAACCCAAAAAAATGAATAATCTCTTAGGTGACATTGAAACATATTCTAAACTTAGAAAAAATCCCCTAGAAACAGTTAACAACAATTTCAATAAAACAATAAAACTTCTACTGAAAGGCAAAGATGAATTAATCAAACAATTTACTTCCACTATTCCATCTTTACCTTACATGTATGGACTAATAAAAACACACAAACCAGGGAATCCAGTCAGACCAATTATTAGCTCCATAGGATCAGTTTCATATAAATTATCCAAATGGCTTGTTGATATTTTGAGCCCTATTGTTGGTAAAATTTCTAACTTTAATGTTAAAAACAACATAGATTTAGTTGATAAATTAAGCTCCTTGACTGACTTAAATGATTTTAACATGCTTAGTTTTGATGTTACTTCCTTGTTTACGAAAGTTCCTGTTGATGATTTATTAAGTTTCTTATCTAAATAACTCGTTAATTATGATTTACCATTGCCTGTTCCTACTATCATTAAACTTATGAAACTTTGCATTGTTGATGCAAAAATTGTATTTAATGATAAGTTTTACACTCAGAAGTTTGGTATGGCAATGGGAAATCCTCTTTCACCTGTTCTTAGTAACCTATACATGGAATTTTTTTTGAAACAAGGCTGCTTAACACAATCCTCCCTAATAGAGCTAAATGGTTCAGATATGTTGATGATATTTTATGTCTTATTCCGAAGAATGTAGATATACATCATTTCCTTGGCAAATTAAATAGCTTAGCCCATTCTATAAACTTTACTGTTGAGTTTGAAGAAAATAACTCGTTGCCTTTTCTAGATGTTTTAATTATTAAGGGTAACAATGAATTCAAATTTAAAATTTACAGAAAACCTACAAATAACTGTTCCTATGTACACTATTATTCTTCACATCAAGAGTTAAACTGTCTGTTTTCTCATCAATGTTTTTGAGAGCTTTACGTATTTGTAGTCCAGAGTTCATAGATGAGGAAATAACCATAATTTATGAAATAGGTAATGATTTGAAATACCCAAGAAACGTAATTGATAAATCCTTTAAAATTGCTAGAAATACTTTTTACAATCCAAAATGGGACAACCAGCCTTATTCAACTAAAAATATGTTGGTTCTCCCTTACCATGAAAACTTGGTTGATATGCTTTCTCTTCTTAAGACTTTTAATATTAAAGTTGTATTTAAAAATCTTGATGCAGTAAAAAAAAACTTTTGATAAAGAATTCCCCCCAAAATGCTGATTGATGTGTCTATAAGATTCCTTGTAAAATTTGCGATAAAGTTTATTACGGTCAAACTGGGAAAAGTCTCAAACTAAGATTAAAACAACATAAATATAGCATTAGAACTGGACAAGATTCCAATGCTCTATTTATTCATGTGAGAGATTTTAACCATCCAATTGATTTTCAAAAAGTTGAGAAAGTTTTATCATCTTGTTTCATAAACAGCAGTTTTGACAATAATATGAATATTTCCTTTGGTTTATATAAATTAGATCCATTTATAATTAATAGAATTTGGGAAGAATTTAATAATACATTGGACAAATAATATATTTTAAAATTCTTAATAGTTTGTTGGTTCTGTGAAGGACCTGTTAAGTTGGGCCAGTGGGCCTACTGCAGTGTTCTCTTTCTTATGAGTCGCGCATCAGGTGTTGCTTTATTGAAGGATGTGATAGTGGATGTGGTCTAGATCCTTTATATGCCTTTTTCTGATGCATTACTTTTATTGTTCCTTGATAATGTGAGTAGTCGCGAAAGCGCTTTGAATTTCTCTATTCTCTCAGAGTGGTTGTTTTGCATAATCTGAAATCACCTGTTTACTGTGATCTTATTGCTTATATATATATATATATATATATATATATATATATATATATATATATATATATATATATATATATATATATATATATATATATATATATATATATATATATATATATATATATATATATATATATATATACATACATACATACATATATATATATATATATATATATATATATATAAATATATATATATATATATATATATATATATATATATATATATATATATATATATATATATATATATATATATATATATATATATATATATATATATATATGCAAAACAACCACTCTGAAAGAATAGAGAAATTCCAAGCGCTTTCGTGGCTACTCACATTATCAAGGAACTATGAAAGTAAAGCATCCTAGGAAACTATATAAGGGGTCTGGCCAACACCTCAATATCCGATCCCACAACGGTTAAACACCTGACGTGCGCCGGCCCAACTGGACAGGTCCTTTGCACAACTCACCAACAAACTATTCTACCCATGAAAATTTAAAAATTATTATTTGTCCAGTGTATTATTAAATTCTTCCCAAATTCTATTAATTATAAATGGATCTAATTTATATAAACCAAAGGAAATATTCATATTATTGTCAAAACTGATTTTATGAAACAAGATTCAATTATATTCCTGTCGACCATGGACTTGCTTGTTACTACTTTCTCAACTTTTTGAAAATCAATTGGATGGTTAAAATCTTTTACATGAATAAATAGAGCATTGGAATCTTGTCCAGTTCTAATGCTATATTTATGTTGTTTTAATCTTAGTTCGAAATTTTTACCAGTTTGACCGTAATAAACTTTATCGCAAATTTTACAAGGAATCTTATAGACACATCCATCAGCATTTTGGGGGGAATTCTTTATCAAAAGTTTTTTTACTGTATCAAGATTTTTGAATACAACTTTAATATTAAAAGTCTTAAGAAGAGAAGGCATATCAACCAAGTTTTCATGGTAAGGGAGAACCAACATATTTTTAGTTGAATAAGGCTGGTTGTCCCTTTGTGGATTGTAAAAAGTATTTCTAGCAACTTTAAAAGATTTATCAATTACATTTCTTGGGTATTTTAACCGTTGTGGGATCTGATAGTGAGGTGTTGGCCAGACCCCTTATATAGTTTCCTTGGATGCTTTACTTTCATAGTTCCTTAATAATGTGAGTAGTCACGAAAGCGCTTAGAATTTCTCTATTCTTTCAGAGTGCTTGTTTTGCATATTCTGAAATCACCTGTTTACTGTGATCTTATTGCATATATATATATATATATATATATATATATATATATATATATATATATATATATATATATATATATATATATATATATATATATATATATATATATATATATATATATATATATATATATATATATATATGTTGCCTTGGCTCGCCTCATGGTGAGCGAAAATGCATGACGCTTTAGACCACTAGACCACACAATCCTTAACAATGGCACATCCAGCCACGCTAGATGTTGTGAATGCTGCAACAACGAGAAGGCTGGAGGCGGGGGAAATGTCATGTGTGAGGACAATGTGTGATAAGAAAAAGTTTTGGAGTGTGATTAATAAGTTGAGAAAGCCTAGGGAACGAATGGATTTGTTAGTTAAAAATAGGACAGGAGAGTTATTAAACGGAGAGTTAGAGGTATTGGGAGGATGGAGGGAATATTTTGAGGAATTGTTAAATGTTGATGAAGATAGGGAAGCTGTGATTTCGTGTATAGGGCGAGGGGGAATAACATCTTGTAGGAGTGAAGAAGAACCAGTTGTGTGGGGGAAGTTTGTGCGGCAGTGGGTAGAATGAAAGGGAATAAGGTAACTGGGATTGATGGGATAAAGATAGATATGTTATAAGGAGGAGGGGATATAGTTTTTGAGTGGTTAGTGTTTTCATTTAATAAATGTATGGACGAGGGTAAGGTACCGAGGGATTGGCAGAGAGCTCACATAGTTCCTTTGTATAAAGGCACATAAGAGAGTGTAAAAATTGTAGGGGAATACGTCTGTTGAGCATGCATGGTAAAGGGTATGGTGGAATTATTGAGTGAATTAAGAGTAAGTCAGAGAGCAGAATAGCAGTTGAACAGGGATGCTTTAGGAAGGTTAAAGGGTGTGTTTGCAGTGAAACATTATTTAGATAAATGTAAAAAGTTTTTTGTGGCATTTATGGATTTGGAAAAGGCGAATGATAGGGCGGATAGGGGGGCAATGTGGCAGATATTGGTATAGGAGGTAAGTTATTGAAAGCAGTGAAGAGTCTTTACGAGGATAGTGAGGCTCAGGCGAGAGGGAGAGTATTTCCCAGTAAAAGTAGGCTTTAGACAGGGATGTGTGATGTCACTATGGTTATTCAATATATTTATAGATGGAGTTGTAAGAGAAGTGAATGCTCGGGTGTTGGCACCCTACCAAACTCATAAACCAACCTCTGCAACTTCTGAAGAGAAGTTTCAGAAGTTGGTTGATGAGTTTGGTAGGGTATGGTAAAAGAAGGAAATTAAAAGTGAACATAAGAAAAAGTAAGGTGGTGAGGATAGCAAAAAATTAGGTAACGGAAGATTGGATATCAAATTGCAGGGAGAGAGTACGAAGGATGTGAATGTATTCAGATATTTGCGAGTGGACGTGTCAGCAGATGGGTCTATGAAAGCTGATGTGAATCATAAAATTGACGAAGGGAAAAAGGTGAGTGGTGCACTGAGGAACCTGTGGATACATAAAACATTATCCATGAAAACAAAGAGGGAAATGTATTAGAGTATAGTTATACCAACATTCTTTTATAGGTATGAAATATGGGTGGTGAATGTTGCAAGAAGAAGAACAAGGCTGGCAGTAGTGGAGATGTCATGTCTGAGAGCAATGTGCGGTATAAAAATAATGCAGAGAATCCGTAGTGTGGAGATTAGGAGGAGGTGTGGGATTACCAAAACTATTATCCAAAGGCCTGAAGAGAGATTGTTGAGATGGTTTGGACATGTAGAGAGGAAGGAACGTAAAAGAATGACTTCGTGAGTATATATCTGTAGTGGAAGGAAGGCAGGATAGGGGTAGGCCTAGGAAAGGTTGGAGGGAGGGGGTAAAGGAGGTTTTGTGTGTGAGGGGCTTGGGCTTCCAGTAAGATTGCATGAGCTTGTTAGATAGAAGCAAATGGAGACAATTGGTTTTGAGGACTAGACATGCTGTTCGAGTGTGAGCAAGGTAACATTTATGAAGGGATTCAGGGAAACTGGCAGGCCAGACTTGAGTCCTGGAGTTGTGAAGTACAGTGCTGGCACTCTGAAGGAAGGGTGCTGTTAATACTCTTATTTCTGTTGAACAGCAGTTAAGTACCGAGCTTGAAGGTTACTAGAAGGGGTAGCGTAGGTTGGAGAGATAAGGCCGTAGACTAGGCTTTACTTTATTAATCGACACGTAGGTACAAGACAGGCAGAGTGACGGGGTGACCGATAGCCAGTCCATGGAGGGGAGGCTGTTGAACCCATAAGGGTCGGCCGTGGAGTCAGGTCAGATGGGCTACGTGTCTCACAGACCTGGGCAAGCCTAGAGAGGGCAGCACCGTAGTGCCACAGGATATGAATATAGCAGACAGCATAGGCTGTCTAGCAGACAGTACAGGCTGTCTACATTCGCTCGGCCACGCACCCCGTGTCGTCTCGACACGACAATACTGGTGGGC
Organism: Cherax quadricarinatus; assembly: GCF_038502225.1. NCBI lineage: Eukaryota > Metazoa > Arthropoda > Malacostraca > Decapoda > Parastacidae > Cherax > Cherax quadricarinatus. The sequence goes on along the minus strand of NC_091321.1, from coordinate 30,741,434 downwards.
AAGAATGTGTGAAAGAATTACTCACAATAGTTAACCCATGGGGGCTGGCTTTGGCTCACCCAAAAATCAAAATGGGCATAAATCTGGTAGGCTTAAAAAAAAAAACTCTCCGATCTTGAGGGAAGAGAAAGTTGGAGTGCCCGCACAGCTTGATTGATGATAGAGCCAGGAGACGTCAGCACTGGAACTAAAATCTTCTATATACAGGTTGCTCGCAGGGCTGAAACATCAGGCTTGACTACTCGTCAAGTAGCATTTCTTAAGATGTGACATTCGATACAAGGGCGGCACTGCCCTGACCTTAATACAGGCTTTAAAAGACACACTGGGTGCACATACTTACAATAACACTATTTCCAAGGAATTCGTTATACTAGTTAGCGTAGGAGTCGGACAAATCAGTAGGTACGCCAATGTCACAGAAATATACTGCTGTCCTGGGTCTCAGGCCTTAAGTACGGAGCCTTACAGGACTGCCATCAGTCGTAGGAGTAGCGGATGAAGAAATAAACGGGTTTTCACTAGGACGAGTCTGATTGTGGCTTTGCAACGCACGCGATTCCAGCTATGCTTCGGCTTGCACTTCATGTGGACAAGATGAGCCTCTTTGATAGTTCCGGTAGATGTCCCTCACCTCGAGCTTATTGCCGCCGCGGAGCTGTCGTAGGACACGATAAGGACCAACAAATTTGGGAACAAGTTTATGCATACTTGGTGTCTGCGTCTGGTTGAGCAACATAACTTTGCAACCTGGTTCCACTTTTCTTGCCTTAGTGTGGGCGTGGTTAGACCGGGCGTCCCCAGACTGGGTTTCACTGATAAATGAGTGCTGATGGCCAGGAGGTGACGAGACACGAGCTTTCTTACGAGGTTGGTCAGGACAAGAGGCCGACCTCTGGGAGAACTTGCTACAATGATTCCAGACACTGTACATACTCCGAGACAGAGTAGCACGTAGTGGATCCTAAGTGTACGCCCCAGTAGGGCACATCCACTCGATTAAGGTCTGCTTTCAACTTAGCTGGATCTAAGCTGATCTTAAGGTCTGCCATGGTCTTAAGACCGACAACTTGCGACCCCGGATCGCGAACTCTAACGTTGTACGTCCACAAACCGTCAGAGGACGACCTGAGACTCCTCTCAAAGTCTGAATTACAAACAGCTCCGTCAACATAGCCGCGTGAAGGCCGATGTCACGGAAGAGGGTGGAATGAACGATGTTAACCACCGAACATGTTTCGAGGAAAAGCTGAACAGGCTTTTAGTGAACAGTGGACTCAACGAGAGGTCTACACGGGTTGTCGTAATGTACGTGAAGGCATGACAGGCCGACCACATCCTCGGAGTCATGGCTGCTAGCGGCTCGACGAGTGGTGGCGAGGCTCAACGCCCTGGAAGGTACGGTACAGGTCTCGGCACCAACATCGAGGCGCTCTGTTTCCGTACTGTCGGGGAGCGTATCGCTGCCCCAGGCGGCGAATGCATTGCGGACAGGGATGGAGTACAGCGACTCCGACAGGGTGACTACCTCTCTCTCTGGTTTCTTGGACGTGCCTCTTCCCCCAAACTGCTGGAAGGGCTGCTACTAGCACGTGCTTTGTGCCCCTAGTGCTTGCCCTGCTGCGCCGACATCATACTGTGCAGCTTGTAGTAATCTTTGGTCGTATGCCCCGAGGTCTTGTGATACATACAAACACCCTCCCGGTACTGGGTATGGGACTGATGACGATCCTTACGAGGGGACTTGGGCTTGTAACGATAGTTCCGTCGCTTACCACAATTATAATTCGTTACCACAAACTTTGCAGGCGGTGCTGTTGGTGGTATGCGCGCGGATGATGTTTGCGCTTGGTTGGAGGAGATGCTGGCGACTTCGTTGTGCTAGCCCGATTGTTGCTGCTTGACTCGGCTTGTCGTTAGTCTTCCTGGGCTTGGCAACGTTAGATGACGACTGCCTAACAGCTGCGGCGAAAGTAACTGCTTGCTGTGACTGAGGTATTATTGTGGTTGAAACTGGGTAAATGGGCGCGGGAGTGTCGACTGAGCGGCACACTTTACCCTTGTCGCTAGGCAGTTTAACGTTATCAGTAGCTTCATACGCACCCAGGACTGCGTGCCGGGGGCCGAGCCCTAAAGTGCCAATCGCGCCTTGGAGGATGGGCGGGGTATCTCTCCGCATGACGCCTACGGCGAACTGTCTTTCACTTTGATACTATCCGAGTCAGTAACCCACGCGGTAGCACGTATAGCATCGCCGAAGTCTTTCGACGCTTGCTCAAACGGCACATACAAGCAAGGGGATTTTCGTGAGCTGCCTGAAATAGCAACGAAATTCCTCCTTAAGCTCGGCCCAAGATTGCAAATCGCAAACTCGGTCTAGGCGCACAAAAGAACTGATGTCACTCTTAGTAAGGTCTACTGCGGCGATTGCGGCACTGACATATTGGTCACCTTGGGAACCTTGGTCACTCCACTTAGTTCCGGAACCTTGGTCACTCCACTTAGTCATGGAACCTTGGTCACTCCACTTAGTTTTGGAATCTTGGTCACTCCACTTAGTCCTGGAACCAAGGTGCCAGCACTGAATTGCTGGGTATTTTTCCTTACACTTGCTGCACCTTTTCACCTAGCAGTAAGTAGGTACCAGGGTGTTAGTCGACTGTTATAGGAGGCATCCTGCGGGACGTGATTAACCTAAGTTGCCTGAAATGCTCTGCATAACCAGGGTTTTTATACAAAGTGTCCCTGATGTCAGCTACGTCTATAATAGTTGTATCATGTACTTGTTAAAATGAAGATTATTTTTGTTGTTATTATTATTATTATTATTATTATTATTATTATTATTATTATTATTATTATTATTATTATTATTATTATTATTATTTTTTTTTTTTTTTGTTGTTGTTGTTGTTATTAGTTTAAAATAAGATGATGTAAATGTTTGCACTTGTGCTCTTTTACTGATACCTTAGTACTATGTATTTACTAGCTGGCTAGCGTTGGAGCTCTGAATATACAGAACCTTATATAGTGTTTGGAATTAATGCTTTGATATTTATTATTTCCACAGTTTGACTTAACCTGTGGAAAAGCTTGGCTCCGTCCTCTTGCTGGTTCAATATACATGACTGGAATGTCAGTCGGAGCCTTTGTTGTTGGTAATTTAGCTGATCGCTTCGGAAGAAAAAAGGGAATCTTGGTTTCTGTACTTCTGCTTGGTACTAGTGGAGTTATAAGTGCGGTGTCTCCTAGCTACTATATGTTCCTGTTGATGCGTTTCTTCACCGGTGCTGGAGGTAATGGCCTCCATATAGTCACATTTATCTTGAGTAAGTACCTGTTGTTATTTATGTCCTTCATCCATCATGCTACAATTTTTTACCCTCCTTGAATAACTTACACTATTCATGAAATCGTAATAACACGTTTGAAACAAATCACAGAACGAGTGGGGATTGAACCCAAGGCAACTCAGTGCTAAAACTCAAGCATTAACCTGTGAGTTTTAGGACTTATTATTTGCAACAGATTCAAGCCCCAATCATTCTAAGATTTGTTTTAAACATTCCGAAATTTTCAATGTTACTGAAATGCATTCTATCTTTAATATTAATTGCTTTGATAACTAAGCGAAATAAGTTCATTAAATACAGGTCCACATAGAGAAATTCGTATTGCACTATGGTTTCTACCATTCCCTATTAACATAATGCAGTAATGAAAAATAATTATTTACAGAAAGTCGTATAAACTTTATTTATAAACAAAATGCATCAACAAAGATACAATAGCAATGAGAAAATCATAAAAACATCTCGGAGCCTACATTTCAAACACTTCATCCAGCTTCCCGGCAGTGGGCCGCGTGCCCAGAATGCTGTAAGCATTTTCCCTCTGGACCGTAATACTGGCTGCTCTGTTATCCTTGGTTTCTGTGATGAGCATTTCACCCAGCTCTCTGAGGAACTTTAGAGCACACTTGCCCCAAGCTCAAAACGTCTCAGACAGTACTGGGATGAAGTTATAGCATATTTGTGGATCTTCTGGATCTCCCTGTAACTGGCGGCTCCACCCCCTTCAACTTCAGAGTATGGCTAGTAGGTGTCCGCCAACGTGGCAGTACAGGTGTAGTCTCAGGCAATCCGCTTACCATCCTTCCAGGGTAGCATAGTGGCTCCATCTGGATGCTTCTGGCTTCCATTGGACCTCCATGCTTGGGGTTCCCGTTGGGCTGGGCAACGAGCTGTGGCAAGACTTATCTTTATGATGTCGTTGACCTCCTCATGTCTTGCATACTTCCCTTCTGATGTGTGACACACGAGACCATGAATTCCGAACTGATCAGCCGTCGCCCTGCTGGGAATGCACCTATGTTCGGTGAGTATGGGGGCGGCTAGGCGAAGAGCAACACCAGTCCGAATGACCTCTGGGTCGAGTCGGGTGCCCAGGGAGGAGATGGGAACGACTAAAACGAAATCTCCTGAATGTGATGCCTTCACCGCTAGGACACGAGCTTTGTTCTTTCCTGAAACGTTGTTGAGCATTGTGTTGGCAATTTTTTCTTGAGCGGTTTGTCCCAGTGGGACTGTGTCTTTGGGTGGAGCTGGTCTCCTGAAGGAATCTGCAAGGGTGTCTCACCGCATGGCTGCTTCAATGAACCTGGGGTCTTAAGCTCCTACCGCTCTTCTCAAGCGTTCGGGGACAATATCCTTGACTAGTCCACTGGAAGCCATGCACGAGGACAGAAATGCATGTAAAGCTACCTGCGTCGCCTTGCGCATCCCTATACCTCCCAGTCGCACTGGGAGTTACTTGAAAGTCGTATTGTATTAGATTTAAATAAATGTCTGTTGTCTATTGTTTCAGCCATTCCCTACTAACATAATGCAGTCATATAAAGGAGCTATTTTTTATTTTGTTGAGTAATAACAAAGAGAGTAGAGTCTCATTTTGGGGTTGACGTAAAATGATGACTCCCGGTTCCTGTTTACTATTCTCGAAGTGGGTGATAAATTATCAGTAAATCAGTGGGCTTTACAACATGGAGGAAGTTCAGAAAGGTATTGGGCGCACTATCACACTACTTCATTTGTTGGAAAGGAATTCTAGAGCTTCTCAGCCTGGCTACTGATACTCAGACTTGGCAAAACGCAGAGTAGAAACAGCAGGAATAACCAGCCATACCCAGGAGCCCCAGCACTCTGTTGTTGTCCTTGGAAGCCTACTTTGACCTCAATAGATACCGCCTTGCCCTGACCCACTACAGATTCTGGCTTAATTCGCATTTTGCTAAGTTCACTGAAACGTTATAGGTGACTCACTGATAAAATAGATGTAATCTACACACACATGCCCTTCTAGCATTTTCTGTATCTAACAATATATTTAGGTATGATTCGTCACCACTCATGTCAAATGTGACTCAATGGATAATGCATTGTGAGGTGATTGGCGCATTATGCATTTCAAATAACAAAATATTGTATATGTATGTAAAAAACCGTCCTAAGTAAAGAATGCTGAGATGTACTTAGGATGAGGTGTCAGTCCTTTAAATGTACCTTGTTCCTAGTATCATGTTACAAGTTTCATTGATACTAGGTAGAGATGCTCAACAGGCAGTTTAACATGAATGTCCTGTTGGTAGTTAATGCACGTATGATATGTGCCATTTTCCTTGGTTCTCTTAACCATTACTGCCACCTGGAGGTCATTTTGAGGTTAAATGCTCCCATGGCCCAAACCTTGACCGAACCTCTCTGGGTATGTTATTATGTTCTCCTGTAATGGAGATCTAACAAAAATATACCAATTTTTTCCCCTGTATTGAGATTGGAAATAAAACAAAAATGAGTGAAATCTGATAAATACTTAAGCAAATATTAAGCGTTGAAGCTGACGTTGATTGTCACATGGCAACACACGCTGCTGTGTAGTGGTAGTTATTGTTTGTTAACGTATTGCATGCTTTCTTTTCTTTTTTATTTTGATTAAATATCATATTTCACTTATATTTATTGTGCAAAAGCTCTAAACTAAACATCAAGATTGTTCACTCACTGAAAGCTGTTGTAATTGTTGTCTATTGTCTCATGGGATATCTTTTATATACACTATATATACAATGTTTCTTAATGTCTGTGGTAGTAATTGTTGTTAGTTATGCTTATCAGGCACCAAAATTAAGGTATCTGTGTGGTGGCATTGTGATGGAGGTACAATCAAATATTTAGCTATGATTTGGCTGATGGTCAATATGAGGTTCCTGTGGGATGGTCTCTTTCTGGTGGGAAAACAGTTGGATATACAATTTAAAGTGTCTTCACGCAGTCTTAAAAACCTGTCTGCATGTCACTTTTGTCCGCAAAATACACGTAGTTAGTGTACTCATTCACAGCAACTGGCTTCACTATGAGTTCACCTGGGTGTTTGTCTTGCCGATATTTTGCATATCACTGGGGTAAAGAGTAGCCACTTATTATGCCAACAAAATACCTTGTTGTCATCAACGAAAGCTTGCATCTGATTTTCTTTAGTCAGTAATTTGAATTCGAGCATATGCTTCCTGGATCCTCGAATTGTACAGCAAACGTGTATAAACTGCTTACAGGCAGTGACATAGTAAAAGTCCTGTGTATCTATTATTGATAAACTCTGTCCCTTACCAATATAAGGATCCACCAGTTTCACGAAAACATCACCTGAGATTCAAAGTAATTTTTGGGTATTTTCTATTGCTGTCCGTCTATGTAGACAGTCAAGCCAAAGACAATACCACTCTCGAGATCACACATGATAAACTATTTGATACCAAAGTGATATTATATGCTTGGTATATACTGCTGTAAAAATAAACCATACCCCGGCCGGGATTGAACCCGCGGTCAGAGAGTCGTCCCTTGAACAACATCGAAGGCTCATCAATCCCAGTATTTTCGAACGAGTTGAAAAATCACTGAATTTGTTTTCAAATACATGAAAATTACGCTGATGCTGAACAACGTATCATTCTTGCCAGAATTTGCCTTGTTAGAGAAATGCAGGAAATACAAAGCAACAGGAATCAGTTTTGAAGAATAGGGTCATCAAACGCTGGAGTACAAATGAGTCATGTTGCTGTCCATTATTTAGCAACGTTGTTTTAATTTACTTGTTACATGATCATAATGGTAAAGAACTGATACATTTCTGCCACACTGGTGTACTTTCATTCATGTGTCATCGTCTTGAAACATTTCTGTTTGTTGTTCGAAGCATGTAAAATGTGTTTCTTTGGCACACAATAAACTGAATCAAATAAAATTTATAAGAATCTGCATTTGCACTGTTTCAGTGATCAAATTTGTAGTTTTCCTGTCAATTTCATGTGTGGTCTGGTGGTGTGAGTAAAGGTGGTGATAATCCTTGTGGCGCAGCTGGTGGTGTTTAGAATGGTAGCTGTTGCAATGATCATCGTGACCTCCTGCCCAACCTTATATCACATCCACAATAAGCATCACTATCACTGTTAGATGATTGTGAAGTGCATGGTAACTGAGGACTGATTGTGACACATGACACAATTCTCCACCTAGTACATCACTGCATGTTGCGTGTATCAATCGCCAGAAACATTATTCATCTCTTCGACACGAAAGTCCTCATCACTATTTCATTCTCCTTTCTTAGATTTTGGCCAAAACGACGAGAAAAATAAATTTCTGCTTGTGTTATTGTCTGTTGATTTTTGGTTGGGAGACCCAGAGATGGAAGGAATGTGGACATCAGCATTTGTTTAGATTTTCTGGACGTTTCCACTGTCACTGTCCCCCACATGGGTACTAAATTCAAAGAACTCCATGTCCTCATGACTGTCCTCAGAAATAATGGCTTTCACTAGCTCCAACAAAGCTCCATACACCCTAGGATTTTTTTATACTGCACAAACCCAGGACACAGACACGTTTTTTTTCTGATATAGGACTTACTAGGCTGATCGTGGCTATTTTGGAGGAACTAGAATATAAGTGGAAATTTACGTCATTGAGTCTCATTGTTGGTATAAATTTACATAATTGCCAGTTTAAGGAGTAGTGTTGTGTTGGAAGAAGTAGATGCTGTGAAGGAATGTAGTCTCGACTTTGAAGGTCCTTGAGCTATGTGGCATGCTAAGGGTATGTTACATTTTATTAGGCATGTCACAAACCCATACAGGAATGCTTCATCACCAGCAAACCAGTGCTAAGGGTTTAACGATCAGGTGCCCTTTGGTTCGACCAGCCAATCACAAGGAATCCCCCCAAAGCTGTGATGTGGATCGCTCATGAAGCAACTTCGGGAGACTTGCCTTCCCTGGCGGTCGCCACGGTTTTACAGTGTCTTGCGCTTGCAGTGGCCTCATTAATTACGGTGTCTTATGCTTGCTTTTGGCTCACTGTACATAGCTATGAATACTGTATATAGCCTACATATGTTATGAATACCAGCTTAGTTTTCGTGAAAGAAATATATTAGCTTATTTTATGGTGTCTTTTTGCCTATTTCTACATAGTTATCGTATTACGGCATGATGTGCAAGCAATATTTACACCTGTGTACGTAATAAGCTAGAGCATTCCACAACCATGCTGGTGATTCTTCTGTTAAAACCTGCATTTATGGTCACAGTGGGGCATATGCTGCCCTCCCTTTAGTGTATAAAAACATACCTAGTTGGATGAATCGTATTAGAACCAGCTGGCCGAATGGTTAATGCACTAGCCTGTGAGTTTTAGGACTAACTTGCCATGGGTTCAAGCCCCACCCATTCCATGATTTGAACTCAGTTTCCTTCAAGAAAGCTTGCTGTTTGTCAGGGCAGGCAGTGTAAGAAAGTTTCAAATTCTGTCTTATTATGACATTCACAGCCTCGGCACATGATCAAAGAGGCGAATGTTTTAGTTAATGAGATCAGCAATTGTGTCCAGTAGCCCAATTGGGCTCACACACTGAGGTTCGTGGTTCGATCCCCAGTACGAGTGGAAACAATGGGTGTTAGCCGACTGGTGTGGGTCGCATCCTGGGAACAAAATTAACCTAATTTGCCCGAAATAATCTACATAACAATGGGCTTTCTATATAGTATGTTACTGATATCAGCTAGGTCTGTATTCGTTGTACATGTACTTGTAGAAATAAAGATTATTATTAATATCAATTTTAGCATATAAAAGATTTTGAACTACACTTCCACTCATCGAGTGGAATTAAGATAAAATGGGTGAAGAACTTCCAGTTGCACGATATCTATGCCACTCATTTTGTAGCTGAAGTGGTCTGGCACAAATCGTTCCATTGCTCCAGCAAACTACCTGAATTAGGAGACATCACGTGAGAAAACAACTATGTCTTGGAAGTTAGGCAGAACTGATATAAAACTTCAGATGGTTAGAATGGAAGTTGTTGGCAGAACTTTTCTTTGGAGAGAGAATCTCATAATTTCAGTCGCTTACTTTCCTCTTTTTGACTAATCTGTAAAGTGTGTAAAAACAAAATCATGATGATCAGAGTACCAAGGCACTGGTTCTCTGTATAATTTGTTCTATATGATTATACAGAACAAACCATATCACGGGTGGGGTTAGAACCCGCGATCGGAGAGTGGTATGGTTTGTTTGTAATCGTGTCATTACGGTTCCGTGAGTTATACAGAACAAACTTGTCCTTGATAACAGTGGGAGAGGTAGAAAGGAACCTCATGGAGAGCCCACATCGGTCCTCACAAGGAGTGGCGACAAACATCTTAAAACAGGTTATAGCCTTTCGGCCTGTAAAAAAAGATGGAGGTATCCATTCTTCCCAGTGTTTGGGATGCTTATAGCAGAATGCTTTCATCATAGTTTTCAATATACAATATTATCTCTGCAAGGTACTTTGAGGCTGGGAATGATGTACGGTTGACTGGACTGGGAGATGGTATTCACAGAAAGGATAGTGACTCAGGAAAATCTTGAAGGTATAATTGCTACCCTGGTCAGTCTTATTCTCCTTAGGTAACCAAATGGCAACATTCCAGGAATATATTTTTAACAAAATGTGACTCTTAAAATCCTTGAGATATTCATCGGGTGTTCATTATGGCCCAGCTCCTCCATTCTGCAACTACTGGGTATTCTTTACCCCTCAGAGGATGTTCCTAGTTGCTGGTAAGAGGCTCTTGATCCATGGCATTATACTTTTCTTCTCTTAGATCGAATCTAAGTATTTCCAGTTCTCCAGGCACTGTTTTATGCCATAGGTTTAGCGCTCTTATATATATTCATAAACCCGGCTGGGCTCAAAGTAGATCATTTACTTTTCATGTTCTCTGTTATTATTATTATTATTATTAAAGATTCGCCGGTATTCTCCCGGCCCGGGCCTTTTCCAAGTGGTGGCCCGGCCTTGACTCACTCTTTAGGGAGTGTCTGAGATCTAAGTCTGCCATGGGAGGAGGCACAAGTACCTCCTCATCTTTGGGACCTACTGTCCCCAGGCCTAGCCACAAGCTAGGACTCTCTGGTCTGCCATCCCCACCCCAAGGGGGCAAATGGGAATGACAGTCTTATGAGCTAAAGGCTCGGGCTCAGGCACCTACCCTAAACTAGAAGGATTAGGCATGGTATCGATGTCGCATGTTCTCTGTGTTAACATTTGTCGAGCTGTATATTGTTGTGGCTAAACTCTTGAGTTGTTCTCTGAATAAAGTAAGATATTGATATCACTGGTCAACAACCAAAATGCTTCCGAGACAAGAGTAGCAATTTGCAACTTATTTTAGGTCACTGATAATGAATACTATGGTTAATAATGTTTGTTAGCTCTACTTTTCAATATACACATACGTGTCACAATAGGTTCCAACAGGCTTGTGGCAGTATGTTTCTTACCACACTCACAGTCTGACTGACCTTCATTACTGTTCCAGCAGTCATAGAAGGTGGTTGTGATATCCAAGTTTATATTCTGAGGTGAAAAGTAGGTGATTTTCTTAGCCATAATCTTTTTAAACTTATAATAGTAAATATTTACTGAGTAAGCTATTGATATACATGTGAGGCATATTATATTACCCTACTGAATGATATAGATATTATAATGTATTATAATGATAAATTAATGAATAAATTTTTTGTTTATCTTCTAATTGTTTTTTTTTTCTCTTTCAGATGCCTCGTACTTGTGTGAATAGGGCAGACAGCTTCTACATTTGTGGTGAGGTGACCTTTGCAACACAGAAGTGCCGTATAACTGCTATCACCTATATATTAGATGTAAGATTGGTGACCAGGATAAGAACTGGGCTCAACACATGTGCTGCAGCAATTGTGCATTCAGGTTAGTGGCGAAGGGATTTCTCGGAAACAAAAGGGAAGGCAACTATGAAGATTTTTTTTATATTTTATTTAAAAAACACATTACACTGTGCACAATATGGCTATATTGTGTACAGGAAACACTAACATGAACAATTGTAGAGGATATCAAAGCTTAACTCCATGTTCCAATCCCCACACAAAAAACATACATAAGGAACACGTACTATAAGTGGCTATGTTAAACACCCCCAACATAAGAACATAAAACATAAGAAAGAAGGAACACTGCAGCAGGCCTACTGGCCGATGTGAGGCAGGTCCAAGTCTCCAACCTCCTTAAGCCAATCCCCTAACCTAAGTCAGGTCAGGTCACATTCACCTAAAGAAGGAGCACAGGATCTGACCTAGTGGCACAAGCTAGTCAGGTCCAGCTCACACCCATCCGCACCCGCTCATGTATTTATCTAACCTATTTTTAAAACTACACAACGTTTTAGTCTCTATAACTGTACTCGGGAGTTTGTTCCACTCATCGATGACTCTACTGCCAAACCAGTGTTTCCCTATATCCTTCCTGAATCTGAATTTTTCCATCTTAAAACCATTGCTGCGAGTCTTTTCTAGGATAAATATTTTTAGCACGCTATTTACATCCCCTGTATTTATTCCTGTCTTCCATTTATACACCTCGATCATATTCCCCCTAATTCTACGCCTTTCTAGAGAGTGCAGATTCAGGGCCCTTAGTCTATCCTCATAGGAAAGATTTCTGATACATGGGATCAAATTTGTCATCCTCCTTTGTACGTTTTCTAGTGCATTTATATCCATTCTGTAATACGGTGACCAAAACTATGCAGCATAATCTAAATGAGGCCTAACCAAAGATATATAGAGTTGAAGAACAACCTGAGGACTCCTTATACACTTATACACTATTGTCTTGGTTTTAGATTATTGCTAACCAGAATTCTCAAGACTCACGAAATCGTAATGACACGATTGCAAACAAACCATACCCCGGCTGGGATTGAACCCGCGGTCTACATTATTTAGTTTATATGTGGCATGGTTATTTTCCTGTCTAGTGTTGAGAACTTTGCGTTTGTCTATATTAAACTGCATCTGCCACTTCTCTGGCCACTACATCAGTCTATTCAAATCTTCCTCGAATGCTCTAATGTCCTCGTCAGAATGAAGTAGAAGGCCTATTTTGGTGTCATCGCAAACTTGTTTATGTCGCTATTTATTCCCTCATCTATTTCGTTTATGTAGGTTGTAAACAACAAGGGGCCCAACACTGACCCCGGTGGAACACCGCTCGTGACGCTTCCCCACTCTGATTTCTCCCCAGTTATGGAAACTCTCTGCTGCCTATTTGTCAACCACGCCTACATCCAGGAAAAAATTTCTCCTACTCTGTGTGCCTTAATTTTTCTCAATAGTCTCTGATGTGGGACTCTATCAAAAGCCTTACTGAAGTCAATATATACAATATCATACTTACTGTCATGATCCACCTCCTCAAATACCTTAGTGAAAAAATTAACAGATTCGTACGGCAAGAACGCCCTTTTGTAAAACCGTGCTGAGATTCCTTGATTAATTTATGCTTTTCAAGATGGCTCTTATCCTGCAATACTGCACCATTAGGCAAAATTCCATGCAAGAAACGAACATTGCCTCCCTCACCCTAGGTTGCAGCCTCAACCTCCTGAACCTCTCCCAGATGAATGCCCAATTGTAAATTGGGTATAGCCCTTTCCCTACCTGCACCTCAGTTTTCCCCATCATCCTTTGTAAAACCCTCCCCCTGACTTTCCCTACGTCTCAAACCAAAGCGAGCACCCGTAATGCTGCCTCGCACTCCCTCAGGTCCCCCCCCCTGTATATATCCCACAACACCTCATGAACCTTCCCCAACCACCTCTCCTGAAAATCCCCCTTCCGCAAAACCTCACACTTGATAAATACACATTTAATCCTCCTCGGTAAATCCAACAGACCCATCCCCCCTTTTGCACAGGCAACATGACTACCTCCTGCTTTAACCACTCACATCCTGAACCCATAAAAATCTGAACACCCTTCTCTGAATATACTTGATTACCTGTGCTGTTAACAGGAACACCTGTACGATGAACCATATCTTGCTATACAAAAGCATGTTAATCACAATTGCTTGCTGGAGAATAATGAGGTGGTTCGGCGTCAGTACCCTCAATGTCGTCTCCATCCGCTCCCCCAAACGACCCAAATTATCCTCCCATGCCCATGCTAAGTCCTCCCCTGTAAGGAATACCACATATCTTCAACACCTCCATGCAGTTCCTCACCACCCAGCACCCCTACTCTGCCCTGCCTACCCACGTCCCCAACCCAAAAATGAAAGACTTCTCTGCATTCACTATCATCTCGGATGCTCCTCCATAAATCCTCACCACCCCCTCCAAACCACCCAACTGCATCGACTCATCCACCAAGAGTGTCACATAATCAACGTACCCTACCAGACTCGGCCATGGGCACCCCGCCACCCCTGTCCCATGTATTTTTGCCTTCACCAATCTGTAAAAAGGTTCTTGCCCACACGCAAACAAAAGTTGTGAGAGCAGGCACCCTGCTTGAGACCCCACCCCAATGCCACCACCTTCCCCAAACACCCATTAACTTGCACATGGCTCGGGGAAACCACCCTTTCAACAACACACTTGAGGCGATTACCTAGCACCTTTGCAAAAATCTTGTAGTCAGTGTACATTAAGGATATTGCCCGATATTCCTTGAGGGTTCGTTGATGTGACCCCTTTGGGACTAAAACCATCACTTACATCACTTGTCCCATCCCTAAACTACCCACTTTTTTCATTGCATTCAGTAATCTGACCAACAGATCCCAGTGCACCAAATAAAATTCAATGTACCAAATAAATTTCCTTACACAGCCTCACACCTCCTCCAACAGCTCTGCTACCACCCCTCTACCATGCCAATAATGCTTGTACTACCTGTCGGCATACATTCCCATGCCCTCTGTCGACCTTAGCACCTGCCCCGTCTGATAACCCTCCTCCTCACCAAACACCCCTAGCTGCGTAAGAGTTGCTGCCTTCCTATGTTGTTGTTGACCCCTCAGGACATAAGCTGATGGCCTATCCCCCCATAGCACTTCATCCAGACCCGGCTGCACCCGTAATGCTTCAAACCTTTCATTCTGCATCTCCCGTAACCTCTCCTTCAGGTCCTCCATCACCCCCACCTGGTACTGTCCCTGCAAAGCACCCTTACTGTAGCAAACATGTAAGCACTGCTCCAGGTAATTTAACATTCCATATCGCATGCAATTAATTCTCTTCCCCACTCAGATATAAAAGTCCTTAATCCTAGCCTTTGCAATATCATCCCACCAACCCACTACGTCATCAACCACCTTCCCCTCCTCTTCTAGCTCTTCCCATAACACTGTAAACCCCCTTCCCCCCTCCTCCTCATCTTCAAGAACTCGCACATTCAGTTTCCAGTAACCCGCCTGCCGTCTAGCTAACTGCTCCTACCCCACCTCTGCTACCACAGCCCTGTGATCCAAATATGGGGCGCCAACAGTGCGCACAGATTCGATATTGACGTGCCTCATGACATATATATGATCCAACCTTGCCCCATATCCCTCTCTCACAAAAGTATTTTCCACCTCCCACAAAGTCCCTGTGAACACATCCCACAGTTGAACATCCTGGAGAAACTCCCCCAACACATACGAGAAAAAACCCGCCGCCTCGGTGCTACATCCGCCCATCGGACAATGCAATTCCAATCTCCACCCACTAACACTAATTCGGGTAATGATCTCAAAAAATAAATCAATTCTTCCCTAACAAAATCATTTTTAAGCCATACAACATCCTCTGCCAGTGCATCCACACATACAAAACCCACCCTCTCCTCTCCCCACCATCCACTCACTCTTAAAACCCTGCCCTCTACCCCCCCCTCACTCCTGGGCAATGCAAATAGGCTTGCCTACCAGATCAAGATGGCGATCCTCCCTCCCTTTTAGACGCTCCGAATGCACCACAAAACACTGGTAACCTTCCACCTCAATAGCGTTTCCTGCTTTTCAATTATGCTTCTGTATGTATACCACATCCCACAATTTCCACGCTAAAACATCCTTAACCAAACACTTCAGTTGTCCACACAATTCATTAGCGTTCAGTGTCATACACTGGAGGCCTGCTGGCACTTGCCCACTGGCCCACAGCCCCCTTCACAAACTCACCAGGGCCTTTCACACATCCCATGCCCCTCACACCACTCCTGACACCAGGGCCACCCTGCATCACCTCGTGCTGGAGCTTTTTTCCCCCCCACACTACTATCCTGCTCCATCCACACCTTCCCTGTACGTTGGGCTGGCATTAACAAATCATCAGAGTCTGATGTTGCCGGTCCCGTTTCCTGGTGGCAACCTTGTCCTCCATCAATGAACCTGGGTCTTCTCTTCCTCATGGTGCACCTCCACCACTATGGATCACCCAACATCCTTACCAGGCATCCGCCCATCCGTGTCATGCTCACTGACACTCACAGCCACCCCATGCCCAGACTCCTCTTCAGGTGCAGGCTCCAGACCACCCAAAGGCCCTGCCACTGTAACCTCCTCGGGGGACTGGAACAATAACTGCATCATCGTCTCCACCGTCGCTGTGAAGACCACTACACCCTCAGATTCCCGCTGCTCCACCAGCGGCTCTGGCTGCTCTGGAATTAGCTCATCGAGGGTAGACTCCACCCCAGAGCCTCCACTACCTCACTCCATAATCGTCCTCTTTCTCCCAGGTGGGTACAGGAACCATCCTGTGGGTGCAACACCAGCTGGACTCCCGGCCCACCCCGCCTGCCGCACTCAGCTGTAATCATATTCTCCACATAACCAACAGGTCCTCCTCTGCCCAGCATAAGTCACCATGACTTGAGTTCTAAAGTCCTCCAAGAAAACGTACAAATGTATAGATTGACGGAGCGTCATTTTGATGATGAAATTTCCCTCTGGGAGGCCAGGATACACACCCGACGCCCATTTTCCCTGTTGGGCAACCTGTCAAAAATCTGGCGAATTTCCACTTCATTCGCCTCAAAGGGCACATTCCTTACCCTCACCCACGTACACTGGCGCAAGACGTCCACAAGCCATACGCTCACATCCGAGGTCACGTCCGTTCTCTGATCTTGAAAACGATCAACCAGACCCTCATACGTCTGCACATGGAGTAGTTTCATGAATATTCTGAACGATCCATTTAATGCCACTCCCTACAGATCCTTGTCGTCGATGCTGTAAGCTTCCCTGAGAATCAAGGGCAACAAATCCTGGGCTGTCATAGAAGTGATGGACCCATGCACTAATTCAGTACCCACAGTGTTGGCAGAGAGGTGCAAGGAGCGTTCACTCACCCAGGCAGCTACGCGAGGAATCACTATGAAAAATTGGTGGAAAACCTCAAGTCTAGCGGCAGAGGCAGCAGAGGCACCAAGCTCTGTTATTTTTCTCACCTGCAGAGCCCACCAACGCTTCAATGATGGCCTAATTGCAATCATAACTGCACTAACGTACGTAGAACCCAGCATGACCCAAGATAATCAACATTGATACCTACAAACCGAAAAATTACCGAGTGAAGCGAAGACTGCCCCACAAACTCCAAGCACAACCCCGTTGCCAAACGACTACCTACTCCAAGCTCATAACTATCTTAGTTTCTTCATCTAACCACAGCAACTCCTGTACTACTATGAGACCAACTGCTAGAAGAAACAGTACTAAGAACAGCAAGGTAGCACCTAGAAATCAACTATTCCATAAGACGACCCAGCAGGACGCCGGTGTGGCATCCACCCCCCTTACAACCCCGAGTGACGCATCAGCAACAACAAACATGGCCGACTCACCGACCAACTCCACAACAACAACACCAACTGTGACTGACTCCCTCTCTACCTTTACTACCTTCATAGGATTTAACCCAGCTGATATGCTCCCAGGTATGATTAATGATCCTGACACTCTAAAACACTACATCACCACCCTAACGGCAGATAACTCGAATCTTCGTGCTGAAAATATGTCTCTCCGTGCAACTAACAAACCATGAATCTAAGTTACTTCATCTTGAGACCAAGATCAACAACCTTGAACAACAGCAAATATCAACTGGCATGACTGATTTTGGCAAGACCCTCCAATCAGTCATAGCCAGTCACACAGATCAAATAACTTCCCTAAACATGAAGATTGATAATGCCGTCAAGGACTGGAAAACAAACATGGATACCCAATTGAACAATTATTTTGCTAACCAAGATGATAAGGCAGAGCAAGACAAGTTATCTGATACAGTAGTAATTAACACTCCACTCTTTCCCAGCAAATTAAACCATTCAAACTGCAAAGATACAACTCTCCAGATCATACGTGACCACCTACATGTTAATGTACCAGTGTCGGAAATAAAAGAATCGCGGTTACTAGGGAACCAAAGTAGAAAAAGTGTTATGCTCAGATTTCACACACAAGACAGGAAAAAAGATCTAATAATTTCATCTATAAAAGCAAAAAAAAGATATATACATAAATGAGTCTCACAAAAAAACGACAGAACCTCCTCTACAGAGTGAGAAAACTAAAACGTGAGAATAATGATAAAATTCACCAGTGCTTTGTACGTGATGGACAAATTCTAGTAAGAAAAACTAATGTAGGCCGTGTGTACTACATTACAAATGAAAATGAACTAGCAAACTCCCTTCATGATGCAAACATTACAGAGTCTGACTGATATTAGTGGCCAAATCCTTACTACTTGAACTAATCCCTGTACTATTACCTCCTAGATAGTATTTACTACCTCATTATCCCAGGTGTCCCACACAGTTCTTTGTGTGACCCAATTTGTGTTATCTTCCCAGATTCCCAATTCACAATTTATTTGTTTGTTTATAGGATACTTTTCCTACTTAAGCACTGTCAAAATTCTCTTATAATCACACCTAATTTTCCCTTTTCTCCCAAACTACAAATAACAAACTAGTGTATGTTCCTACTACACTACTGTGCAATAACTTGAACCTTCCCTCACTAGCTAGTATCAACTACCTCAAATAATATTCCTATAGTGATATTAATTGCTCAAACTTTATGCTATAAGGCAATTCCTACTCTCAGATTATTTTCATATCTTAGTGACTATATTGTGTATGCAATTAGTGTATATTTCAATTACATTATTGTTCAAGGCCCAAAACTGTCTTTTGCTGCTACTACCAACTACCTCATATTATTTTTTATTTTTTATAGTACAATAAATTGCTCAACTTATTATATATAACAAATCAGATCTTACTCCCAAATCTATATCATATCTTAGTTACTACCTGCCAATTTAACTTTGTTTACCATTATTTAATTTAGTCCCTATACTTCTTCTCCTTTATTTTAGCTTTATTATAGCTTTACATAACAACCTTAGTTCATATATTCACAATTGTTCAAATAATCAAGGTGCTATTCTCAGGTGCTAAAGTGTAATAAGTTCATTATTTTACCATTATATTCCCTAGCTCATTTATTTGATTACCACTTCATTTGTTCACCACAATTTTTTTTTAGTCCCTTTTACATTGTCTCCTTTATTTTAGCTTTAAAGAACTACCTTAGCTCAATTTTTTTACATTTGTTAAAATAACTCTAAAGCTATAAATTAGCTTCAGAATATTTACTTTGTCTTATACTTAATTCTAACTATAGATTCACTATAAATCTTACGATAACAAGCATTGATCCTCTTATTGAATGACTTAAATGTAATTACTGCACAGTAGAACAATCAAAGGCACTTCTCAGAGCCAACAAAAACAAAACTGTCTTTAACTACAATATCAGATCTTTAAGTAAACATTACGATGACCTCATAGCATTACTAAATTCCCTGCATGCCAGTATATCCATCATTACTCTCACCGAAACCTAGCTAAAACCTGATACTACAGATGTCTATGCCATTCCTGGTTACACAGCCATACACAACTGTAGGCCAGATCATCAAGGGGATGGCACAGCTATATACTACTCAGACCAACTAGAATGTATCACTAATACTTGCACAAGGGATGAACATGGGGAATATATAATAGCTAAATTCAAATCCAAATACCTACAAAAACCTCTCACAGTGATAAACATCTACAGAGTACCACATTAGCCATTTTAGTGACAACCTAGGAAGTATGATAACTGATGCAAGCATGAACAAACATCACTTACTACTCTCAGGTGACTTCAATATAAATCTCCTGCAAGACCAGGACCCACACGTTACTGAATTCACAAACACTATGAGTAACTGCATGTTGCTACCAGCAGTAACAAAACCTACAAGAGTTACAGAGACTAGTGTTTCCCTAATAGACCACATCTGGACCAACACCATATCCCTTTTAAAGTCAGGCATAATCACAGATAATACCACAGATCACTACCCTACCTTCCTCACCACAAATCTTGGGAAATTACCCCAAGAGACTACTAAAGTCACTTTCAGACTTCACAATGAGGCAGCCATTAATAACTTCACAGCAGCAGTGACAAACATTGACTGACACACTGAGCTAGAAATCTATAGAGATATTGACGAATGTATTAATAATTTTCTAAAAAAGACCCAATACCTGCCCAAAAAAAAAACTAAACAGATGACAGCTAAGAGACTGAACAGTCCCTGGCTAACACCCAGCATCCTCAAATCCTTAAATACAAAGCACCTATACGAAAAACAGTACAGAATGGGTGACATAACCAGAGACCAAACAAAAAGTTACTCGTCAATCCTAACCAGCCTGATAAGAAGGGCTAAAAAAACTGTATTATGAGAACAGATTATCCAACTTACGAGGTGATATCAAAAAGACCTGGAAAACCCTATCAGAAATTCTAGGAACAAAAAAGATAACACAAAATAGCGAAACTGAATTAACAAAACCAGATGAACCCCAACTCCCACCAACTGAAACAGCAAACAGATTCAATAATTTCTTCTCCTCTATAGGAAAAAACCTTGCCAATAAAATCCCAAGCTCAGATACCCCACCCAATGAATACCTCACTGGTAACTACCCGAACACACTGTTCCTAGCTCCGACTAACCCTACTAAAGTCTCCCTTATTATCAACACTAAAAATCAAGACAGGAGTTTTAAATACCTTACCACCCTTTATATATACAAAAAAGCGTCACAATTACTATTACCAATCATTGCAACACTCTTTAACAAATCCATAGAATCCTCTACCTTCCCTACAGTTCTCAAAATAGCAAGGGTCACCCCGATTCATAAAGGAGACCAAACAGACTTGAATAACTATAGGCCAATATCCAACCTACACCCTCTCTCTAAAATCTTCGAAAAATTAATTCATAAGTGAATCTATTTCTACCTCATCTCCCACAACATACTCAACCCCTGTCAATTTGGGTTCAGGGCTAATAAAAATACTAATGAGGCTATTATACACATGCTAGAACACATATACACTGCAATAGAGAAAAAAGAAGTCCCACTGGGGATCTTCATAGACTTACGTAAAACTTTTGATACAGTTGACCATGACTTGCTCCATATAAAATTGTCGCACTATGGTATAAGAGGACACTCCCTCAACTACCTAAAGTCTTACCTCAGCAACAGAAGCCAATATGTGTACACAAACGGGGCAAACTCTTCAGCACAGCCAATTACAGTTGGTGTCCCACAGGGAAGTGTCCTTGGCCCTCTTCTCTTTCTCATATACATAAATGACCTACCAAATGCATCGCAACTACTCAAACCCACACTATTTGCAGATAACAGTACATACGCGAGCCCAGTCACGCTAGCCAATACTGTAAATACCGAATTACAGAAAATATCTACCTGGATGAGTACTAACAAATTTACTCTAAACATTGACAAAACCTACTTCATTCAGTTTGGTAACAGAGCTACAGACGTCCCTCTTAACATAATGATAAACGGATCACCTATCACAAAACTCACAGAGGGAAAATTCTTAGGAATCCACCTTGATAATAGACTCAAATTTCAAACACATATACAACAAATTTCCAAAAAAATTTCCAAGACCTTAGGCGTACTATCGAAGATATGGTACTATGTTCCACAGTCAGCCCTCCTGGGCCTATATCACTCACTTATTTACCCTTATCTCACCTATGAAATTTGTGCATGGGGCTCAACAGCAATAAACCATCTCAGACCATTAATTACTCAACAAAAGGCTGCAGTCAGAATGATAACAAATTCCCACTACAGACAGCACACTCCACCAATATTCAAAACTCTAAACCTACTCACCATACAAAACATCCATACTTATTACTGCACCTAATTCTGACATAAACCCTCCCCTCAAACGTCTCCTTACCAACCTCAACAGAACACATGACCATAACACAAGGCACAGATCACTCTTTGATGTTCCTCGAGTCCATCTCACGCTATGCAAAAACTCAAAGCACATAAAAGGCCCTAAAATCTGGAATTCATTACCTGTGAATATAAAGGAATCACTGTCTGTTTATAAATTCAAGTCTCTTCTCAAAAATCACTTACTCACCCACAACTAAATAAATACTGAATAATTGTATCTCATAAATTGTATCTTGTAAATGTTTCTCATTATTGTATCTCATAAATGTCTAACCTGTGACCCAGTCAAACTTTATTTTTTAATTACATTACCTAACAGAATACTCCATTCTACTGAATGCTCAGCAACACAGTAAATGACCATATGACCTGTCTTTGTAATACTCACTTGTGCTAAATCGTTATCTGTTTACAATAATGTTTTTACCACTGACTATATCATTGCTTAGTTAATCTTCAGTTAATTTTAAGCCTGCCCATAATGTTCTGCATACAAGGGGCTTTGGCATGTTGCACTGTAATAACTGTATTCCTTTGTACTTCACTGTATCATGTTCAAATTAATAAATAAAATAAAAGGTTACCAAGAACATGTGATGTAACATGTCACTTTTAAAATCCACTTTTTGGACTCACATTTAGAAGGTTGGTGTGAAGGAAAAGTTCAATAGATAGGAGTAGCGAGGGAGTGTATAGTAACAATAGTTTCATTGCCGGCTACTTGTTAAGGTAGGGTAAGTCCAGCTCCCGCTATTCCCCCCCCCCTTTTTCCCCCTCCCCGAAAATGATAGTTTGATTGCCGGCTCCTTGTTAAGGTAGGGTCAGTCTAGCTCCCACTATCCCTTCCCCTCCCTCTCCCCCCCCCCCCGAAAGGTGACGTGTGGGGCTCCGGTCAGACAGTAAATCACTCGACTCACAGCTCCCAACACTACTGTAAATACACATCTGATCGTATTTTAGTGCACTTATTGGTTGAAAGCTTCACTTTTGACCAATAATTAACTTAGTCCTTTCAGTCTTTATCTGTTAAATGTTTTAATAACCACCACATCTTTTAGGTATTGTACTTATCATGGAGAGTGATTTCTTAAGCAGTGGGTAATCTGTCTCTCTTTACATCTTGGAATGACAGAGAGGGTCACCTGCCAACCAACGAGAAGAATAGGAGACGGACTAACGTCCTGAGACGTCCCATGTTTAACCTATTTACCTGTTATGTAAGCCAACACAGGACCTAACCCCTCATCATAGCAGTAATTATTCACGGCTACATTCTGTGAAGAACGAGCCGGTGGAGGTCACCAACATCTGCTACACCCCCCCCCCCCACATCAGCAACGGCTACGATTTCAACAACACATTGTCACCAACACCTGACACCCCATTACCACGATATACCTATATTAGCGTTGAGTTCAAATGTAATTTTTTTTCATTTCATTTTTCATTTTTCTTTCAATTAGGATACCCATTCATGTTTTATTGTTTTACATTTTCCGTTTCTAAATAATAAAGTGTTTATCATTGTCTGTTATTATTTCTTTTTTCTATTCATTAATTTTCCTGAGGAGGAGCCAGCCTTGTTAATACTGACTGAAGTTGTTACAGGGCTGAGTAAGCCTTCACAAGTGGCAACCTTGCCAGGATCAACTCTACTGAATCAAGATTCAATTCCATCTCAAATCTACCATTGGAACTTCAACGCCGCATACCACAAACGGTTACCACCAGCCATGAGTAATCATTCTCTATGGTAGGACTACAGTACAGGTATTTAAAAGATTTGGTGATTGTTATAGTCTCAATTTATTGTAAGTCAAGTCAGGCAGGATATAATATTTAATTCTGCCACTTTTTTTTCCGAGCTTGAAACACTTTGGAGGATTAGACTCTAGGGACCCGAGATTTCCCAGTGACAATTTGTTTCATTGAGCTCTTTATTTTTTCAAGGGAACTGTCGTAGGACACTCTTGATTTGTTGGTGAGAAGATTGGATGGTCAAGTGACCCTATTCTACTTACTGTTTGCTCGGAGCCGGCATAGAACCCTTCGTTTTAATTAATACATATTGTTTAATTGAAGTAGGGATCGAGCCCTCTGGTTTATTTACAGTTTGAGTGGAGCAGGAATTGAACCTTCCGTTTTCTTTAATACCCATTTCATTTCCCCTGATAGTTTAAGTTATTCTTGCAAGTATGGAGGAATACCAGTTTTGGATGAATGCTGGAAGTAAGTTAGGAATAACAGGGAAAAATTTAGAATCTTTCATTAGTGTTAAGATCCAGGAAAGACTTTAAAAGAGAGAGAATTGAAAGAGAAGAGAGACGGTTAGAAAAGGAAAGAGAAGAGAATAAGGAGAGAGAAAGAATAGAGAGAGAGAATCAAGAAAACAGTTAGAAAGAGAAAGAGAGGATAAAAAGGAGAGAGATTGAATTGAAACAGAGAACCAAGATAGACAGAAAGAGAGACAGAAGACAAAAAGGAGCGTGATAAACTTGATTGTGAGGAGAGAGCTAGAGTATGTGAGGAACAAGCTAAAGTATGTGAGGAACAAGTTAAATTAAGAGAACTTGAGGAAAGAGCATAGGATACAGAAGTTGAGGAAAGAGCTAGAGAACGTGAGGAAAGAGCTAGAGAACATGAGTTAATAGAGAGAGAAAAGGATCGCGAGCTCGAAAAAGCTCGCCTTGAATTAGAGAATAAAAAGTTAACTCTTGCACAACAACAATTAGAGGAAGGAGTAATTGAACATCATGCAGCTAGTGCACATATTCCAACACCTAATTTACCTCCCTTCACAGAGGGTGAAGACATTACTTCATACATCATCAGGTATGAAAATACCGCTACCCTCTGTGAATGGCCTGCTGACACCTGGGCTACCAGGTTAGGAATGTTATTTTCTGGTACAGCCTTGAATATCTATGCAACTTTGTTGCAGGATATCATATGTAATTATAACCTATTGAAGAAGGCAATCTTTAAAGCATATCAAAAAACCACAAATTCTTACAGGAAAGATTTCAGGTATGCCACCTTACAGCCTGGCCAGAACTTTCAACAGTTACAGGTAACACTCTTTCGTTTGTTCGACTTTTGGATAGAGAGCTCAGGAATTGATCACAGTTATGAATCTCTCAGAGACTTCATGGTTGCTGACCAGTTCCTGACAGCTCTTCCCCACCAGATAAGAACATTCATCAGAGAACGTAACCTGATTAAAGCTGAGGAAGTTGCTGAGGCTGCTGACCTGTATGCTGAGGCTCACAATTCCTATAAAGACCTAAAGGGATCGAACCCTAAAGGCAAGGGTTCATCAGATCTTAAGAAATCAAAGCCTCTAGTGGAAAGTAAAATGACTTCTTTTATTCCTGTTTGTCATTTGTGTGGTGTTAAGGGACATAAACGTCCAGATTGTCCTTCTAAGAAGGTCCAAAAAAGTTGGAAGATGTTTTAAAGACTGTAATGACCAAGCACCCTTCTGTTCAGGAACAGTTAATGGACTAAATGTATCTACCATTTTACGAGACACTGGATGCACATGTATAGTCATTTCTGATAAGCTGTTCCCTAACCTTAAAGAAACTCATTCCTCTGCTATACTTTCAGACTACTTGGGCCGTACAGACACTTTTTCTACCATCCGTTGTTACATTAGGTCTAAATGGTTCACAGGTTGGTCTGAAGCCGTACTAGCTCCCATCACTTCTTGCTTCCTACTAATAGGTAATGTAAAAGGCGCCATTCTTCCTTCTGAGGTTGACCTTTCATCACCAAAGATGGACATAAGTGTTTCAGATCCTCTCCCTGTAGAGTCAGAGAAGCCCATCGAAAGTTCAGATGAGACAATGTCTCGTGAGATTCATGTGGGATTAAAAACCAGTGATGCTACTCTCGAAAGCGAGGTAGTAGGATCACCGGTTCACTTGTTAGATGAAAGTGAAGATATCACCTCCGATACTATAAATGTCTTGACTAGGGCTCAGACCAAAGCCCAGGCTTCTCCTACTGTCCATCCTTTGATTTTCCCAGATATATCAAAGAACTCCTTTGTCAGTTTACAAAGTAATTGCCCTTCTCTTCAGAATTGCCATAATGCCGCTAAACAAAATCAAGTTATTCAAAGGAAAAACTTTTCATATAAATTTGAATATATAAAAGGTATCTTGTACAAATCGGTATTCAAATTAAATTCAGATGAGATAGACTATTCCATCTTAGTTGTTCTAAGTCAATGCAGAGAGACTGTTCTTAAAATGGTTCATGACCTGCCAGTGGCCGGACATTTCTCGCATGGTAAAACCAAAAATGTCCTCAGATGTCACTACCTATTGTAGATCGTGTAAAGTTTGCCAACTGTCATCCTCCCGAGGTACCAGGCGAGTACCTATGGTCAAAATACCTATCTTTATGGTACCGTTTGAAAGAGTAGCTATTGACATCGTTGGTCCTTTATCTCCACTTTCATCTGGGGGACATAGATATATATTAACATCAGTTGATTATGCTTCGAGTTTCCCTGAAGCCGTTCCCTTAAAGACCATAACTACTACAGAGGTGGCTGAAGCCCTTTTGTCCATCTTCTCCAGATTGGGCATCCCTAGAGAAATTTTGTCTGACTGTGGGACACAATTTACATCTGACTTAATGCAACATCTGTACCAACTTCTGGGAGTGAAGCCTCTCTTCACCACACCCTATCATCCCAGCTGTAATGGGAGGATTGAGCACCAGGATTCGATTCTCAAGTCCATTTTAAGGAAACTTTGCTCCCTTAAACCTAAGGAGTGGCATCGTTACCTACCCTGTGCATTGTTTGCCATGAGGGAAGTTCCCAGTGACTCTTTGGGATTTTCACCTTTTGAACTTCTCTGTGGTAGACAGACCAGAGGTCCATTGTCCATCCTTCATGACTTATGGACTAATGAGGAGGTAAATGCTGAGGTTCAGTCTTCTTACCAGTTTCTCCTTGACCTTAGATCCAAACTTGAGGAGACCTCTGACATAGTTTCGAAAAACCTAAGCTTGTCAATGGACCAGTACAAAACCTATTTTGATTCCAAAAGTCAGAGGAGAAGTTTTAAAGTAAGGGATGAAGTTCTGGCACTTTTGCCTTAATGAATCTTTGGATGACCATAAGAGACATGAACTACTTCAATGTGTGAGTAACTTTTCAGACGTCTTTACTGATAATCCAGGTGTTACCTCCACGGTAGTCCATAAGATTGACTTATTGACGGACAATCCGATCAAATGGAAATTATACCCAGTTCCAGTTCACCTTAGGGATACATTTGACCGAGAGGTAGACAAATTATTAAAACTAAAGATCATTGAATCTTCAGTATCTGCATATTGCTCACCAGTAGTCATGGTTAAGAAGGAGGATAATTCATATAGACTTGCTATTGACTTCAGAGGCCTTAATGCTATAACTTGGTGGGATGCTGAACCTATGCCCTTAATAGATAGCGATCTACACAAATTTTATGATGCTTCATTCTTTTCAGAGATTGATATTGCGCAGGCATATCATCAAGTAATGTTAGATCCTTCTTCTAAGCAGTACACCACTTTTCCTACCCACCGAAGACTGATGCAGAATAGAACTATGCCCTTCGGTTTGGTAACTGCCTGTGCTACCTACGTGAGACTGATGAGAAAGGTCTTTGGTAATATGCCAAATGTTTCAGTTTATTTTGATAACATTTACGTAATGACATCTGTGTGGGGCGAACATATCCAAACATTAACATCAGTTTTGCGTAGGTTACGCCCACATGGCCCCACTGCCAAGCCGAAGAAATGCTTCCTTGGGTATAACAATATTAGATATCTTGGACTGATACTTTCTAATAACTCTCTGCAGCCTCTCCCCAGTAAGATCAAAGCTTTATTAGAATTTAAATTCCCCAAAACCAAGAAGCTCATGCATAGCTTTCTTGGTTCTGTAAATTTTTATGCACGGTTTATCCCAAACCTTATTGATCTTACAGGCATCTTATCCGACTTCCTTAAAAAGTCTGTGAAGGAACCTCTTGAACTTTCCAATGTAGCTCGGGAAAAGTTTAATGAGATTAAAAGTATCTTTTCGAAAGACCCTATACTTAAGATTCCAGATATTAATAAAACATTTTGTTTAAGAACTGATGCCTCCAATACTGGCATAGGTGCAGTGTTACTACAATACCATGATGGTACTCCCTTCCCTGTATGCTTCCTAAGCCAGAAACTCCTTCCCACAGAAACGAGATACTCCAGCATAGAAAAGGAATGTTTGGCTCTTGTGTGGGGTATCTCCAAGCTTAAATTTTAGTTACTATGAAAAGAATTCATTTTAGAAACGGACCACAAACCTTTGATATACCTAGAAACTTTTAAGGGAACCAACAGTCGCCTCTTGAGGTGGACATTGGCACTCCAGGCTTTTAAGTTCTATATTGTGTATATCAGTGGTTCAACCAATTATTTCTCTGACTAGTTAAGTCGTGACAGTCAGTAGAAGATTTGTTGCCTTACGCGGCTTCCACATGTTAGAACTTTTTCCTCGCCTATTCTTCTTATACGCCTTGACTATAAGTCTTGGTATGGGGAAGTGTGAGGGAAAAGTTCAATAGATAGGAGTAGCGAGGGAGTGTATAGTAACAATAGTTTCATTGCCGGCTACTTGTTAAGGTAG
This sequence comes from Cherax quadricarinatus, assembly GCF_038502225.1. NCBI lineage: Eukaryota > Metazoa > Arthropoda > Malacostraca > Decapoda > Parastacidae > Cherax > Cherax quadricarinatus. Next base: position 30,712,955 of record NC_091321.1, on the reverse strand, counting down.
GGTAAGTCCAGCTCCCGCTATTCCCTCCCCCCCTTTTTTCCCCCTCCCCGAAAATGATAGTTTGATTGCCGGCTGCTTGTTAAGGTAGGGTCAGTCTCGCTATCCTTTCCCCTCCCTCTTCCCCCCCCCCCCGAAAGGTGACGTGTGGGGCTCCGGTCAAACAGTACATCACTCAACTCACAGCTCCCAACACTACTGTAATTACACGCCTGATCATATTTTAGTGCACTTACTGGTTGAAAGCTTCATTTTTGTCCAATAATTAACTTAGTCCTTTCAGTCTTTATTGTAGACAGCCTGTACTGTCTGCACAGACAGCCCATGCTGTCTGCCAGCTTAGTTCATATTTCGCGCCACTCAGGTGCTGCCCTCTGTAGCCAGGCCTCTCGGCAGGCACGCCAGCCTGCCGGCCCATGACTCCGTCTCACTCACACAGCGGCCTAGCAGGAAGACACAAGTACTCACAGCTCTCTCTCGTGGGCATGGCCCTCCCGGGCCATGGGCACTACACACAAGCCTGTGAACCCACCACTACTTAAGAATAAACAAAGAAGCCTCCGAAGATGTATCATTAACTCCCCGCTACCAGAATACCAAATAATCTTTTTCGTAATATTATCTGTTAAATGTTTTAATAACCACCACATCTTTTAGGTATTGTACTTATCACGGAGAGTGATTTCTTAAGCAGTGGGTAATCTGTCTCTCTTTGCAGCTTGGAATGACAGAGAGGGTCACCTGCCTACCAACGAGAAGAATAGAAGGAGACTGACTAACGTCGTGAGACGTCCCATGTTTAACCTATTTACCTGTTATGTAAGCCAACACAGGACCTAACCCCTCATCATAGCAGTGATAACGAACCTGTGTTCCTGTCATCTGAAGTAATTATTCACGGCTACACTCTGTGAAGAACGAGCCGGTGTAGGTCCTGGAGTTTACCTGGAGAGAGTTTCGGGGGTCAACGCCCCCGCGGCCCGGTCTGTGACCAGGCCTCCTGGTGGATCAGCCCCTGATCAACCAGGCTGTTGCTGCTGGCTGCACGCAAACCAACGTACGAGCCACAGCCCGGCTGATCAGGAACTGACTTTAGGTGCTTGTCCACTGCCAGCTTGAAGACTGCCAGGGGTCTGTTGGTAATCCCCCTTATGTGTGCTGGGAGGCAGTTGAACAGTCTCGGGCCCCTGACACTTATTGTATGGTCTCTTAACGTGCTAGTGACACCCCTGCTTTTCATTGGGGGGATGGTGCATCGTCTGCCAAGTCTTTTGCTTTCGTAGTGAGTGATTTTCGTGTGCAAGTTCGGTACTAGTCCCTCTATGATTTTCCAGGTGTATATAATCATGTATCTCTCCCTCCTGCGTTCCAGGGAATACAGGTTTAGAAACCTCAAGCGCTCCCAGTAATTGAGGTGTTTTATCTCCATTATGCGCGCCGTGAAAGTTCTCTGTACATTTTCTAGGTCGGCAATTTCACCTGCCTTGAAAGGTGCTGTTAGAGTGCAGCAATATTCCAGCCTAGATAGAACAAGTGACCTGAAGAGTGTCATCATGGGCTTGGCCTCCCTAGTTTTGAAGGTTCTCATTATCCATCCTGTCATTTTTCTAGCAGATGCGATTGATACAATGTTATGGTCCTTGAAGGTGAGATCCTCCGACATAATCGCTCCCAGGTCTTTGACGTTGGTGTTTCGCTCTATTTTGTGGCCAGAATTTGTTTTGTACTCTGATGAAGATTTAATTTCCTCATGTTTACCATATCTGAGTAATTGAAATTTCTCATCGTTGAACTTCATATTGTTTTCCGCAGCCCACTGAAAGATTTGGTTGATGTCCGCCTGGAGCCTTGCAGTGTCTGCAATGGAAGACACTGTCATGCAGATTCGGGTGTCATCTGCAAAGGAAGACACGGTGCTGTGGCTGACATCCTTGTCTATGTCGGATATGAGGATGAGGAACAAGATGGGAGCTAGTACTGTGCCTTGTGGAACAGAGCTTTTCACCGTAGCTGCCTCGGACTTTACTCTGTTGACGACTACTCTCTGTGTTCTGTTAGTGAGGAAATTATAGATCCATCGACCGACTTTTCCTGTTATTCCTTTAGCACGCATTTTGTGAGCTATTACGCCATGGTCACACTTGTCGAAGGCTTTTGCAAAGTCTGTATATATTACATCTGCATTCTTTTTGTCTTCTAGTGCATTTAGGACCTTGTCGTAGTGATCCAATAGTTGAGACAGACAGGAGCGACCTGTTCTAAACCCATGTTGCCCTGGGTTGTGTAACTGATGGGTTTCTAGATGGGTGGTGATCTTGCTTCTTAGGACCCTTTCAAAGATTTTTATGATATGGGATGTTAGTGCTATTGGTCTGTAGTTCTTTGCTGTTGCTTTACTGCCCCCTTTGTGGAGTGGGGCTATGTCCGTTGTTTTTAGTAACTGAGGGACGACCCCCGTGTCCATGCTCCCTCTCCATAGGATGGAAAAGGCTCGTGATAGGGGCTTCTTGCAGTTCTTGATGAACACAGAGTTCCATGAGTCTGGCCCTGGGGCAGAGTGCATGGGCATGTCATTTATCGCCTGTTCGAAGTCATTTGGCGTCAGGATAACATCGGATAGGCTTGTGTTAATCAAATTTTGTGGCTCTCTCATAAAAAATTAATTTTGATCTTCGACTCTCAGTCTGGTTAGCGGCTTGCTAAAAACTGAGTCATATTGGGACTTGAGTAGCTCACTCATTTCCTTGCTGTCGTCTGTGTAGGACCCATCTTGTTTAAGTAGGGGCCCAATACTGGACGTTGTTCTCGATTTTGATTTGGCATAGGAGAAGAAATACTTTGGGTTTCTTTCGATTTCATTTATGGCTTTTAGTTCTTCCCGCGATTCCTGACTCCTAAAGGATTCTTTTAGCTTAAGTTCGATGCTTGCTATTTCTCTGACCAGTGTCTCCCTACGCATTTCAGATATATTGACCTCTTTTAGCCGCTCTGTTATTCTTTTCCGTCGCCTGTAAAGGGAGCGCCTGTCTCTTTCTATTTTACATCTACTCCTCCTTTTTCTTAGAGGAATAAGCCTTGTGCATACATCGAGTGCCACCGAGTTAATCTGTTCTAGGCATAAGTTGGGGTCTGTGTTGCTTAGTGTATCTTCCGAGCTTATATCGGTTAGGACTTGGTTTACTTGGTCCCACTTTATGTTTTTGTTATTGAAGTTGAATTTGGTGAATGCTCCCTCGTGACTAGTCTCATTTTGTCGGTCTGGGGCTCCACGCATACATGTCTGAACCTCAATTATGTTGTGATCTGAGTATATTGTTTTTGATATGGTGACATTTCTTATCAGATCATCATTGTTAGTGAAGATGAGGTCTAGTGTATTCTCCAGTCTAGTAGGCTCTATTATTTGCTGGTTTAAATTGAATTTTGTGCAGAGATTTAAAAGCTCGTGTGAGTGTGAGTTTTCATCAGAGCTGCCTCCTGGTGTTATTACTGCAACAATATTATTTGCTATATTCCTCCATTTTAGGTGCCTTAAGTTGAAATCCCCCAGGAGCAAGATGTTGGGTGCAGGAGCTGGAAGATTTTCCAGACAGTGGTCAATTTTTAACAGCTGTTCCTGGAATTGCTGGGATGTTGCATCCGGAGGCTTGTAGACTACCACAATGACTAGGTTTTGGTTCTCGACCTTTACTGCTAAAACTTCCACTACATCATTTGAGGCATTAAGCAGTTCTGTGCAAACAAGTGACTCTGCAATGTACAGGCCAACCTCCCCCTTTTGCCTGTTTACTCTGTCACATCTGTATAGGTTGTAACCTGGGATCCATATTTCGTTGTCCAAGTGATCCTTTATGTGGGTCTCAGTGAAAGCCGCGAACATTGCCTTTGCCTCTGCAAGCAGTCCACGGATGAAAGGTATTTTGTTGTTTGTTGCTGGCTTTAGACCCTGTATATTTGCATAGAAGAATGTTATCGGACTGGTGGTATTGTTGGTATTGGGGGGGGATTTTTTTTCCGGCATTAGTATCTGTATCTGTTGGTTTGGAGTGGAGGCCATCGACTGTGGTTCCACTCCAGGAATGACTGGATTTGGTGTACGATTTCTGCCATTTCCTGCCAGTTTTTTTTCCTTCCTGGCACTAAAAAACCTCTCCCTCTTGAGTGGCTGTGGCTACCCAGGTTTTCCCATGGCCTGGATGTTTTGTATCTTTTTGTCCCCTTTAGATGGTATGCCTGGCAATTTAAGTTATAGCACAGTCTTTCCTGTACTGAAGAGGTACACATTTCAGGGTGAAAAAGCTTACAGGAAGGGAGTTTGCATTTTCCTGTTGTCATATGGGCATGGCATTTTCTAGGGTGGTCATAGTTGCATGTCCCATCTGTTTTTCCAGATTTCCCATGCCAGCAGATACCAAGTGCATAGTATGTGCACAGGCTTGGTTTCCGCTTGCCTTGGGTTTCTGTGACTGTATTCCCTGTTGGTGCATGTTTCCCTGTCTTACTTCTATCCTCCCTAGCACCAACAATGGAGCTCCCACCAGTTGTTTTTGGTAATTTATCCTCAGTATTGCTATTGGAGTCCTCTTGTTTGCTATTTCATGCGGTATTTCTAGTTTGCAATATTGGTTTTATCTTATCTTTGACTACACTTGTTTCCCTACTATGGCTCCTGTCCCCTATGAGGTCATTTATATGTATTCCTTCCTGCGTATAATTCCCGACTACCAGGACAAAATCTCCAGCTTCATCATTACTGTCTCCCAGGACAGTATCTCCAGCTTCACCATTACTGTCTCCCAGGACAGTATCTCCAGCTTTACCATTTCTGTCTCCCAGGACAGCACCTCCAGCTTCACCATTACTGTCTCCCAGGACAGCACCTCCAGCTTCACCTGCTACCCCTTCCCCCCCACATCAGCAACAGCTACGATTTCAACAACGCAGTGTCACCAACACCTGACACCCCATTACCACGATATACCTATATTAGCGTTGAGTTCAAATGTAATTTTTTTTTCATTTCATTTTTCATTTTTCTTTCAATTAGGATACCCATTCATGTTTTATTGTTTTACATTTTCTGTTTCTAAATAATAAAGCATTTATCATTGTCTGTTATTATTTCTTTTTCTATTCATTAATTTTCCTGAGGAGGAGCCAGCCTTGGTAATACTGACTGAAGTTGTTACAGGGCTGAGTAAGCCTTCACAGTTGGCAAACAGCAACCACCCAGGGAGGTACTACTATCCTGCCAGGTGACTGTGAAACAGAAACCTGTAGCTGTTTACATGATGGAATGATTGCTGATGTCTTTTTTCTACCTCATAAACACGCTGGATAACAGCAATATCTTGCTACTTCTACTTAAACTTATGTCACACTACACAGGCATGCACATGCGCATATATATATATATATATATATATATATATATATATATATATATATATATATATATATATATATATATATATATATATATATATATATATCTTTCTTTCAACACACCGGCCGTATCCCACCGAGGCGGGGTGGCCCAAAAGGAAAAACAAAAGTTTCTCCTTTCACATTTAGTAATATATATATATATATATATATATATATATATATATATATATATATATATATATATATATATATATATATATATATATATATATATATATATATATATATATATATATATATATATATATGTACATACATACATCGAGTGTTTTTCTTGTTTTTCTTAATAGCTCTTGTTCTTGTTTTTTTTTTTCTCTACTGTCGTTGGGAAAGTGAAAAAAAATCTTTCCTCCTTAAGCCATGCGTGTCGTATGAGGCGACTAAAATGCCGGGAGCAATGGGCTGGTAACCCCTTCTCCTGTAAATATTTACTGAAAATGAGAAGAAGAAAAACTTTATAGAACTGGAATGCTTGAATGTGCGTGGATGTAGTGCGGATGACAAGAAACAGATGATTGCTGATGTTATGAATGAAAAGAAGTTGGATGTCCTCGCCCTAAGCGAAACAAAGCTGAAGGGGGTAGGCGAGTTTCAGTGGGGAGAAATAAATGGGATTAAGTCATGTGTATCTGAGAGAGTTAGAGCTAAGGAAGGGTTAGCAATAATGTTGGACCAGTTATGGAAGGCGAAAAGGGAATATAAATGTGTAAATTCAAGGATTATGTGGATTCAAATATGGGTCGTATGTGAAAAGTGGGTTGTAATAAGCGTGTATGCACCTGGAGAAGAGAGGAATGTAGAGGAGAGAGAGAGAGATTTTGGGAGATGTTAAGCGAATGTATAGGAACCTTTGAACCAAGTGAGAGAGTAATTGTGGTAGGGGATCTGAATGCTAAAGTAGGAGAAACATTTAGAGAGGGTGTGGTACTTAAGTTTGGGGTGCCAGGTGTAAATGATAATAGGAGCCCTTTGATTGAACTTTGTATACAAAAGGGTTAGGTTATAAGTAATATGTATTTAAAAAAAAGGAGGATAAATAAGTATTCAAGATATGAGGTAGGGCATAATGACAGTAGTTTGTTGGACTATGTATTGGTAAATAAAAGACTGTTGAGTAGACTTCAGGATGTATATGTTTATAGAGGGGCCACAGATATATCAGATCACTTTCTAGTTGTAGCTACAGTGAGAGTAAAGCGTAGATGGGATACAAGGAAAATAGAAGCAGCAAATAAGAGAGAGGTGAAGGTGTATAAACTAAAAGAGGAGGCAGTTAGGGTGGGGATATAAACAACTATTAGAGGACAGATGGGCTAGTGAGAGTATAGGCAATGGGGTCGAAGATCAATGGGGTAGGTCTAAGAATGTAGTGTTAGAGTGTTCAGCAGAAGTTTGTGCTTACAGGAAAGTGGGTGCAGGAGGCAAGAAGAGCGATTGGTGGAATGATGATATATAGAGAGTAGTAAGGCAAAAAAAACAATTAGCATATGAGAGGTTTTTACAAAGTAGAAGCGATGCAAGGAAGGAAGAGTATATGGAGAGAAAAAGAGAGGTAAAGAGAGTGGTGAAGCACTGTAAAAAGAGAGCAAATGAGAGAGTGGGTGAGTTGTTATCAACAAACTTTGTTGAAAATAAGAAAAACTTTTTGAGCGAGATTAATAAGTTGAGGAAGCCTAGGGAACAAATGGATTTGACAGTTAAAAATAGGAGGGAAGAGTTATTAAATGGTTAGTTAGAGGTACCGGGAAGATGGACGGAATATTTTGAGGAATTGTTAAATGTTGAAGAAGATAGAGAAGCTGTGATTTCGTGTAAAGGGCAAGGAGGAATAACATCTTGTAGGAGTGAGGAAGAGCTAGTTGTAAGTGTGGGGGAAGTTCGTGAGGAGGTGGATAGAATAAAAAGGGGTAAGGCAGCTGGGATTGATGGAATAAAGATAGAAATGTTAAAAGCAGGAGGGGATATAGTTTTGGAGTGGTTGGTGCTATTATTTAATAAATGTATGGAAGAAGGTAAGGTACCTAAGGATTGGCAGAGAGCATGCATAATTCCTTTGTATAAAGGGGATAAAAGAGTGCAAAAACTAGAAGGGGATAAGTCTGTTGAGTATACCTGGTGAAGTGTATGGTAGAATTATTATAGAAAGAATTAAGAGTAAGACAGAGAGTAGGATAGCAGATGAACACGGAGGCTTTAGGAAAGGTAGGGGTGTGTAGAATAAGTGTTTACAGTGAAACATATAGGTGAACAGTATATAGATAAAGGTAAAGAGGTTTTCGTGGCATTTATGGATTTAGAAAAGGCATATGACAGGGTGGATAGGGGGCAATGTGGCAGATGTTGCAGCCGTATGGTATAAGAGGCAGGTTAGTGTAGACGAGGATGTGTGATGTCACCGTGGTTGTTCAATATATTTATAGATGGGGTTGTAAGAGAAGTCAATGCTAGGGTCTTGGCAAGAGGTTTGGAGTTAAAAGATAAAGAATCAAACACAAAGTGGGAGCTGTCACAACTGCTCTTTGCTGATGACACTTTTGGGAGATTCTGAAGAGAAGTTGCAGAGGTTGGTGGATGAATTTTGTAGGGTATGTAAAAGAAGAAAATTAAAAGTGAATATTGGAAAGAGTAAGGTTATGAGGAAAACAAAAAGATTAGGTGACGAAAGATTGGATATCAGATTGGAGGGAGAGAGTATGGAGGAGGTGAATGTATTCATATATTTAGGGGTAAACGTGTCAGCAGATGAGTCTATGAAGGAAAAAGTGAATCATAGAATTTATGAGGGGAAAGGGTGAGTGGTGCACTTAGGAGCCTGTGGAGACAAAGAACTTTGTCCGTGGAAGAAAGGAGGGGAATGTGTGAGAGTATAATTGTACCAACACTCTTGTATGGGTGTGAAGCATGGGTGATGAATGTTGCAACGAGGAGAATGCTGGAGGCAGTGGAGATATCATGTCTGAGGGCAATGTGTGGTGCGAATATAATACAGAGAATTCGTTGCTTGGAAATTAGGAGAAGGTGTGGGATTGCCAAAACTATTATCCAGAGGTCTGACGAGGGGTTGTTGACGTGGTTCGGACATGTAGAGAGAATGGAACAAAACAAAATGACTTCGAGAGTGTATAAATCTGTAGTGGAAGGAAGGCGGGGTAGGGTCCAGCCTAGGAATGGATGGAGGGAGGGGGTATATGAAGTTTTGTGTGCGAGGGGCTTGGACTTCCAGCAAGCACGTATGAGTGTATTTAATAGGAGTGAATGGAGAAAAATGGTTTTTAATACTTGACATGCTTTTGGAGTGTGTGCAAAGTAACATTTATGAAGGGGTTCAGGGAAACCGGCAGTCCGGACTTGAGTCATGGAGATGGGAAGTACAGTGTCAGCACTCTGAAGCAGGGGTGTTATGTTGCAGTTTTATAACTATAGTGTAAAGCACCCCTCTGGCAAGACAGTGATGGGGTGAATGATGAAAGTTTTTCTTTTTTGGGTCCCCTGCCTTGGTGGGAATCAGCAAATGTTTTATTATTATTATTATTAACACACTGACCGATTCCCACCAAGGCAGGGTGGCCCGAAAAAGTAAAACTTTCACCATCATTTACTCCATCCAGAAGGGTGTTTTACACTAAAGTTTTTAAACTGCAACATTAACATCCCTCCTTCAGAGTGTAGGCACTGTACTTCCCATCTCCAGGACTCAAGTCCGGCCTGCCAGTTTCCCTGAATCCCTTCATCAATGTTACTTTGCTCACATTCCAACAGCATGTGAAGTATTAAAAACCATTTGTCTCCATTCACTCCTACCAAACACGCTCACGCATGCCGGCTGGAAGTCCAAGCCCCCTCGCACACAAAACCTCCTTTCCTAGGCCGACCATTCCTAGGCCGACCCCTACCCTGCCTTCCTGCTGCTACAGACTGATACACTCTTGAAGTCATTCAGTTTTGTTCCATTCTCTCTATATGTCCGAACCACCTCAACAACCCTTCCTCAGCCCTCTGGACAACAGTTTTGGTAATCCTGCACCTCCTCCTAACTTCCAAACTACGAATTCTCTGCATTATATTCACACCACACATTGCCCTCAGACATGACATCTCCACTGCCCCCAGCCTTCTCCTCACTGCAACATTCATCACCCATGCTTCACACCCATATAAGAGCATTGGTAAAACTATTCTCTCATGCATTCCACTCTTTGCCTCCGAGGACGAAGTTCTTTGTCTCCACAGACTCCTAAGTGCACTGCTCACCATTTTCCCCTCATCAATTTTATGATTCACCTCATCTTTCACAGATCCATCCACTGACACGTCCACTCCCAAACATCTGAATACATTCACCTCCTCCTTACTCTCTCCTTTCAATCTGATATCCAATCTTTCATCACCTAATCTTTTTGTTATCATCATAACCTTACTCTTTCCTGTATTCACTTTTATTTTTCTTCTTTTACATACCCTACCAAATTCATCCACCAGCCTCTGCAACTTCTCTTCAGAATCTCCCAAGAGCACAGTGTCATCAGCAAAGAGCAATTGTGACAACTCCCACTTTATATGTGATTCTTTATCTTTTAACTCCACGCCTCTTGCCAAGACCCTCGCATTTACTTCTCTTACAACCCCATCTACAAATATATTAAACAACCACGGTGACATCACACATCCTTGTCTAAGGCCTACTTTTATTAGGAAATAATCTCCCTCTTTCCTTCATACTCTAACTTTAGCCTCACTATCCTCGTAAAAACTCTTCACTGCTTTCAGTAACCTACCTTCTATACCAAACACCTGCGACGTCTGCCACATTGCCCCCCTATCCACCCTGTCATACGCCTTTTCCAAATCTATAAATGCCACAAAAACCTCTCTAGCCTTATCTGAATACTGTTCACTTATATGTTTCACTGTAAACACCTTGTCCACACACCCCCTACCTTTCCTAAAGTCTCCTTGTTCATCTCCTATCCTATTCTCTGTCTTACTCTTAATTCTTTCAATAATAACTCTACCATACACTTTACCAGGTACACTCAACAGATTTATTCCCCTATAATTTTTGCACTCTCTTTTGTCCCCTTTGCCTTTATACAAAGGATCTATGCATGCTCTCTGCCAATCCCTAGGTACCTTACCCTTTTCCATACATTTATTAACTAATAGCACCAACCACTCCAAAACTATATCCCCACCTGCTTGTAACATTTCTATCTATATTCCATCAATCCCAGCTGCTTTACCCCCTTTCATTTTACCTACTGCCTCACGAACTTCCCCCACACTCACAACTGGCTCTTCCACACTCCTACAAGATGTTATTCCTCCTTGCCCTATACACGAAATCACAGCTTCCCTATCTTCATCAACATTTAACAATTCCTCAAAATATTCCCTCCATCTTCCCAATACCTCTAACTCTCCATTTAATAGCTCTCCTCTCCTATTTTCAACTGACAAACCCATTTGCTCTGTAGGCTTCTTAACTTGTTAATCTCACTCCAAAACTTTTTCTTATTTTCAACAAAATTTGTTGATAACATCTCGCCCACTCTCTCATTTGCTCTCTTTTTACATTGCTTCAGCACTCTCTTAACCTCTCTCTTTTTCTCCCTATACTCTTCCCTCCTTGCATCACTTCTACTTCGTAAAAACTTCTCATATGCTAACTTTCTCTCTCTTACTACTCTCTTTACTTCATCATTCCACCAATCGCTCTTCTTGCCTCCCACACCCACTTTCCTGTAACCACAAACTTCTGCTGAACACTCTAACACTACATTTTTAAACCTACCCCATACCTCTTCGACCTCATTGCCTATGCTCTCATTAGCTCATCTATCCTCCAATAGCTGTTTATATCTTACCCTAACTGCCTCCTCTTTTAGTTTATAAACCTTCACCTCTCTCTTTCCTGATGCTTGTTTTCTCCTTGTATCCCATCTACCTTTTACTCTCAGTGTAGCTACAACTAGAAAGTGATCTGATATATCTGTGGCCCCTCTATAAACATGTACATCCTGAAGTCTACTCAACAGTCTTTTATCTACCAATACATAATCCAACAAACTACTGTCATTTCGCCCTACATCATATCTTGTATACTTATTTATCCTCTTTTTCTTAAAATATGTATTACCTATAACTAAACCCCTTTCTATACAAAGTTCAATCAAAGGGCTCCCATTATCATTTACACCTGGCACCCCAAACTTACCTTTCACACCCTCTCTAAAAGTTTCTCCTACTTTAGCATTCAGGTCCCCTACCACAATTACTCTCTCACTTGCTTCAAAGGTTCCTATACATTCACTTAACAGCTCCCTAAATCTCTCTCTCTTTCTCTCTCTCCTCTACATTCCTCTCTTCTCCAGGTGCATACACTCTTATTATGACCCACTTTTCGCATCCAACTTTAACTTTAATCCACATAATCCTTGAATTTACACATTCATATTCTCTTTTCTCCTTTCATAACTGATCCTTCAACATTATTGCTACCCCTTCCTTGGCTCTAACTCTCTCAGATACTCCAGATTTAATCCCATTTATTTCTCCCACCGAAACTCCCCTACCCCCTTCAGCTTTGTTTCGCTTAGGGCCAGGACATCCAACTTCTTTTCATTCATAACATCAGCGATCATCTGTTTCTTGTCATCCGCACTACATCCACGCACATTCAAGCATCCCAGTTTTATAAAGTTTTTCTTCATCTCTTTTTTAGTAAATGTTTACTTGAGAAGAGGTTACAGGCCCATTGCTCATGGCATTTTAGTCTCCTCGTACGACACGCATTGCTTACGGGGGAAAGATTCTTTTCCACTTCCCCATGGACAATAGAAGAAAAAAAAAGAACAAGAGTTATTTAGAAAAAAAGAGAAAAACCTAAATGTAAGTATGTGCATGTATGTATGACCAAAGTGTAAATAGGAGTAGCAAGATATCCCTGTTATCTAGCTTGGTTATGAGACAGAAAAAGACACCAGCAATCCTACTATCATGTAAAACAGTTACAGGTTTCTGTTTCACAGTCATCTGGCAGGACGGTAGTACTTCCCTGGGTGGCTGCTGTCTACCAACCTACCAACCTACCTACCTTCCAACCAATGTGAGTAGTGATGATTTCTACAGTATGGCTCCTATGGCTGAGTGGCTCCTCCTGGAAAGGCCTTCTACAGAGTGGCTCCTTTTCCTGAGTGGCTCCCTTTCCTGAGCGGACTCCCACGACCCCCACCCACGGCCCCCACCCACGACCCCCACCCACGACCCCCACCCACGACCCCACCCTCGACCACCTCACCCTCGATAATATTAATACAATTTACCAACCAAATTTATGTTATAATCATCGAAACAAAACTGTTTTACACATTTTTTTTTTTCTCAAACTGAATATTCATACGGCATTTATCATTTCTCACCTATGTTGCATATCACATTCCTCACCCTCATCATCCCTGTAACATCCTTTCTTATTCATCCGTTTATCACCTAGAGATGTTTTAACCCCGACGCCCCATCATGTCATTAGGAGCCAGAGTGTAGTAGGAGGTGTTGGAGTGGTGATGGTTGCTCTGGCTCCTACGTCGTGATGGGTCGTCGGGGTTAAAACATCTCTAGGAGATATACGGATGAATAAGAAAGGATGTTACATGGATGATGAGGGTGAGGAATGTGATATGCAACATAGGTGAGAAATGATAAATGCCGTATGAATATTCAGTTTGAGAAAAAAAAAATGTGTAAAACAGTTTTATGTTTCGATTAATATAACATAAATTTTCTTGGTAAATTGTATTAATATTTTTTGTTGATGAATAGTTAACATGAACTTAGTAAAGTGATTGTGTATTAGTTGGAGGTGTGTGACTTAGTTCTGGTAATGTCTCATGACATGGTAAATTTTTTTCGTGCTTATGTCTTATATTTATTGACAATATGTCAAGTATAGGATTTGGTGTATGTCTTAGTTATGATGTGTATGTCTTAGTTGGAGGTGAATGACTTGGATTTGGTGTGTATGTCTCGTGCCTTAAATTTGTGATTGAAATGTATAAGTTGCGGGTGTCTGTGTATTTTTTTTTTTTTTTTTTTTTTTTTTTTTTTTTTTTTTTTTTTTTTTTTTTTTTTTTTTTTTTTTTTGGGTGATGGTGATATGTTATAGTGCTCATGTTATGTTATAGATGTTGGTGGAAGTGCCGTGGTATTTTTGTGTGTGTCTTATTTTTGTGCGAATGTTTAAAAAAATAAGTGTTTTCAGTGATCATAATAGTTTTGAGATGCATGATCTTAGATTTTTGGTGATCTTGGTGATGAGTGTTGATAGATGAAGGTAAACATGATATGGAATTGCTGATCGTGATTTTTTTTTGTGAATGTTTATAAAAATATGAGTGTTTTTCTGTGATCTTAGTGGTGGGGTCATAAAATCTGGTAATCGTCTTGGTTATATTGTTCTTAGATATTGTGGGTACAACAGGATTAAACAAGGAGGGTTGGGTGTGATGTTACTGACCACCAAGTAAACACAGATGGGAGTGTGACGTCACTGGAGGTGACCTCGCCGGTCCTGTGAGGTGTGACATCGTGTGTTGGTGGTAGTCAGGTGAGTGCGCTTAGATATTGTCAAATATGATTTTTTTTTGTGTGAATGTTTATAAAAAATGAGTGTTTTCTGTGATATTAGTGGTTTTTGAGGTAAGTGAATATGGGTGTTTTGTTGTTGGTGGTTGTCTTAGATTTATGTGTGTACAAGACATGTTTTCAGTTGATGGTGATCATGTACTAAGTGTTTGTGAATTAGAACTCCCTCCCATGGGGAGGGAGTTCTTGGTTATCGTGATTTGAGGGGAATTTCTATAAATGGGTGTTAGCTGGTGATGCTAAACTTAGTTTCTGGTGATTTTGACGGTGTTTTGGTAGTATTCAGTGGTGATTTGGTAGTTTTCAGTAGTGTTTTGTGAGTATTTGGAGGTGTTTGATGGTGTTTTTGAAGGTGTTCAAATGATGTGCAGAGTATTTTTGAAGATGTTCAGTGATGTTTTGGTGTTGTTTAGAGTTGGTTCAAAGTTAGTTAGTGTATTAGTTATGGTAATGTCTCATGTCATAAGTGTATGAGTTAGTTTTTTTTTTGTGCTAATGTTGTAAAGTCTGGAGAATGAGGGAGGAGTTTGGTGGATGAGATGTAATTTCGATTAATGAAATGTGTAAGTGTGAATGAGAATGTAAATTGGTGAGTGAATTAGAGAAGACAAAATGTTATGTGATCTTAGTAAAAATATACATAGTTTTAGTGATCTTCGTTATGATGATGTTTTAAGAGAATGTGTACAAAAATGTGTGATCTTAGTGGTGGGGTTATAGAATTTGGTAAACGTCTTGATTGTGGTGGTCTTAGATATTGGAGATATAACAGGTTGAAACAAGGTGTTTGGGTGTGACGTCGCTGATCGCCAAGTAAACACAGGATGGAGTGTGATGTCATGGGAGGTATCCCTATCTGTGCTGGTATGTGTTGGTGGTAGTGAGGGGAGTGTATTAGATATTGTATGGAGTTGGTGATTGTGATTTTTTGTGTGAATGTTTAAAAAAATAAGTGTTTTCTGCGATCTTAGTGGTTTTGAGGTGAGTGGTCATTGATGATAGTTCATGGATGTCTTAGTTTTTTTTTTTTTTTTTTGTGTGTGTGTGTACATGTTATGTTTTCAGATGGTGGTGATCCTGTTGTAAGTGTTTTCGGTGTTGTTTGGAAATGTTCAAAGGTGTTTTTTTTGTGGGTATTCAAATGATTTATGAGTGTTTTTTTTTTTTGCGTTCATGTTATATAATAGTCTGAGGTGAGTGGGATCGTCTTGGTTATAGTGATTTGAGGGGATTTCTATAAAATGGGTGTTAGTTGGTGGTGTTGATCTTAGTTTCTGATGATTTTTAGTGTTGTTTGGGCAGTATTCGGTGGTGTTTTGGGAGTATTCAAAGGAGTTTGTTGATTGTTTTTGAATGTGTTCAAATGATGTTTTTGGAGTAATCAAAGGTAATTGATGTTGTTTTTGGTGTTGTACAAAGTAAAGTGTGGTGTGTGTGTGGGTGTGTTTGTGTTAGTTTTGGTAAAATGTCTCATGTCATAAGTGTATGAGTTAGTTTTTGTGATAATGTTGTAAAGTTTGGAGACTGAGGGAGTAGTATGGTGGATGAGTTGTAATTTCAGTTAATGAAATGTGTAAGTGTAGATAAATTAGAGATGATAAATCTTATTTGGGAGTATTCAAAATGATATTTTGGAAGTGCTTCAGTGTTGTTGTTTGGAAATGTTCAAAGGTGTTTATGTGAGTATTCAAATGATTTATGAGAGTGTTCGAAGTAATCTTGAGGTTGTTCTGTAGTGAGATGATAAAGGTTGTGGATGAGAGAATATTTCTTAAGAGATATTGAGAAAAGGTGGTCTCAAATGTTGTATGAGAGTGTTTTGAAGGTGTTCAAAGTAAAGTGAGGTGTGTGTGTGTGTGTGTGTGTGTGTGTGTGTGTGTGTGTGTGTGTGTGTGTGTGTGTGTGTGTGTTAGGTGGTCATAGAGTTCTGTGAATATCTTGGTTACAGTGATTTTAGTGGATTTGAGATGGGTGATGAGATGCATTTGTGGATGTGAAATGTGATTTTTGTGTGTGTTTAGAAGAGGTGTGTTGGGGGATGGGTGAGAGGATGTGAAGAAATGTGGGTGAGATGGAGAGGGGTATGGGGAGGGTTGTATTAGAAATTTAATGAAATATTGGGGGATTTTACTTAAAATAAAGGTAATGTGTGAATATTTTAAAAGAAATTATAGAAGTGAAAAGTTATGATACATTGGAAAAGAATGGAGGGTGTTGAAACATGTCGCAGTAGTTGGGTAGTGAGATTAGTTGTTGTGAGTATAATATCAATTTATGTGGATACAAGGAGATGGGTATGGAGAGGATTTTATTAGAATTTTAGTAATGTAGGGAGGAATGTGTATTACATTTAAGATTCAGTAAAAAGAATGGGAAAAAATTTGTATCGAATAAATTGTGAATAAATTGGCAATGAAGGGTGTAGAAACATGTCGCAGTAGTTGGGTAGTGAGATGATTAGTTGTGAGTATATTATCAATTTATGTGGATACAAGGAGATGGGTATGGAGAGGAATTTATTAGAATTCTAGTAATGTAAGGAGGAATGTGCATTACATTTAAGCTTCAAATAAAAGAAGGGGAAAAATTTGTATCGAATAAATTGTGAATAAATTGGTAAGTGATGAGGGTTGTGGGTATTGTTGTCGAACTAGAGATACCAAAAAAAAAAGATGTTATAAGTGGGTTGTTGTTGTGACTTTTTCTGATGAAATTAGTTAAAACGAGAAAAAATTGTGGGGTGTGGGTGATGTGGGTTGTGGGTCTTGTGGGATGTGGGTGATGTGGGTTGTGGGCGTTGTTGTCGAACTAGAGATACCGAAAAAGATGTTGTAAGTGTTCGTGTGTGTTTGGTTTGTGTTCATGTTTTTTTTGCGCTCATGTTATATATTAGTTGGAGGTGAGTGGGATCGTCTTGGTTATAGTGATTTTGAGGGGATTTGTGTGAAAATGGGTGTTAGTC
Organism: Cherax quadricarinatus; assembly: GCF_038502225.1. Taxonomy (NCBI): domain Eukaryota; kingdom Metazoa; phylum Arthropoda; class Malacostraca; order Decapoda; family Parastacidae; genus Cherax; species Cherax quadricarinatus. The sequence goes on along the minus strand of NC_091321.1, from coordinate 30,695,908 downwards.
TGTGATGTTGATCTTAGTTTATGGTGATTTTGGTTGTGTTTTGACTGTATTCAGTGGTGTTTTAGTAGTATTCAGTGATTTATGAGAGTGTTTTGAAGGTGTTCAAAGTAAAGTGAGGTGTGTGTGTGTGTGTGTGTGTGTGTGTGTGTGTGTGTGTGTGTGTGTGTGTGTGTGTGTGTGTGTGTGTGTGTACTCACCTATTTGTACTCACCTATTTGTGGTTGCAGGGGTCGAGTCTTAGCTCCTGGCCCCGCCTCTTCACCGGTTGCTACTGGGCCCTCTCTCTCCCCACTCCATGAGCTTTATCAAACCTCGTCTTAAAACTGTGTATGGTTCCTGCCTCCACTACGTCATTTTCTAGGCTATTCCACTGCCTTACAACTCTATGACTGAAGAAATACTTCCTAATATCTCTCTGACTCATTTGTGTCTTCAACTTCCAATTGTGGCCTCTTGTTTCTGTGTCCCCTCCCTGGAACATCCTGTCTTTGTCCACCTTGTCTATTCCACGCAGTATTTTATATGTCGTTATCATGTCTCCCCTGACCCTCCTGTCCTCCAGTGTCGTCAGGCCGATTTCCCTTAATCTTTCTTCATAGGACATTCCCCTTAGCTCTGGAACTAACCTTGTCGCAAACCTTTGTACTTTCTCTAGTTTCTTGACGTGCTTTATCAAGTGTGGGTTCCAAACAGGTGCTGCATACTCCAGTATGGGCCTGACATACACGGTGTACAGTGTCTTGAACGATTCCTTACTAAGGTATCGGAATGCTGTTCTCAGGTTTGCCAGGCGCCCATATGCTGCAGCAGTTATCTGGTTGATGTGTGCTTCCGGAGACATGCTCGGTGTTATACTCACCCCAAGATCTTTCTCCTTGAGTGAGGTTTGCAGTCTTTGGCCACCTAGCCTATACTCGGTCTGTGGTCTTCTGTGCCCTTCCTCTATCTTCATGACTTTGCATTTGGCAGGATTAAATTCGAGAAGCCATTTGCTGGACCAGGTGTCCAGTCTGTCCAGGTCTCTTTGAAGTCCTGCCTGGTCCTCATCAGATTTAATTCTCCTCATTAACTTCACATCATCTACAAACAGGGACACTTCTGAGTCTAACCCTTCCATCATGTCGTTCACATATACCAAAAATAGCACTGGTCCTAGGACCGACCCCTGTGGGACCCCGCTCGTCACAGGTGCCCAGGTGTGTGTGTGTGTGTGTGTGTGTGTGTGTGTGTGTGTGTGTGTGTGTGTGTGTGTGTGTGTGTGTGTGTGCGTATTAACTTCGTAATATGTAAAATTGTCTAGTGAATTTATCGAAAAGTGGTTATAAGTGTTGTGGTGATTTTTTCTGATGAAATAGTTAAAACGAGAAAAATTGTGGGTTATGAGTGAAAATTGTGAGATGTTGGTGGGAGTGTGAGGGTTTGGGAGGGCGGGGAGAAGGGGTAAGGAGTGAAGGTTACTTCGTGGGGAGTGACCTGAGATGTTATCTGAGATCGGTCAGTTAAGATTCGCCGGACTTTTTCTGATGAAATAGTTAAAACGAGAAAATTATCTTGACTTGTGTTGTATTTTGTAAAGAAATTGTGGATTGTTGTGGGTATTAACGAAAAAATGTGGAATTATTTGGGTTATCCTGGGTTAAGAGTGAAAAATGTTTTCCCTATGTTGTATATGAAATGTGTAATATTGAGGTGGTGAGGACGAAGAAGATCCAGAATTTCTTCAAGAGAAAAATATGTTGATTTTAGTCAATGAATTGTACCTTTTTTTCAATGATTTTTTTTTGTTGGATGTATATGAAATGCATTGGTTGTATAATAAATAGTGCTATCCTGCATTTTATTGTCTGCTCGACAAGATTCAGCCTGTCGGTCTGTGTGTGTGGTCATCAAGTGACGTCACTGACCGCCGAGTAAACACAGGTGGGGTGACGTCACACTTGTTTAGACCTGTAGTAAGAGAAAGTACCATGCCTCATAGGAGGAGTTCATTTGAATCCTTACCCCCAGAGGGGAGAATCCAAAAACTTGATCCAAGGAGATGGAGTCTTTGTATTATCGAGAAAAACTTGATCCAAGGAGATGGAGTCTTTGTATTATTGTTATCGAGAAAAAACTTGATCCGAGGAGATCATAAGAATTTCGAAACCCCATAGGGGGAAATCCAAAAAACTTGATCCGAGGAGTTGGAGCAGGGAATTTGGGATGCAAGTGGGAGTCCATTTTGAATGCTTACACCTAGAGGGGGGATTCCAAAAAAACTTGATCCAAGGAGATGGAGTCTTCGATATCGAGAAAAAACTTGATCCAAGGAGCTGGAGCAGAAATTTTGGGATGGGGGTGGAAGTGGGGGAAAAATCTTTGTATTATTGATATCGAGAAAAACTTGATCCGTGGAGTATACAAGAAAATTCGAAACCCCATAGGGGGGAATCCAAAAAACTTGATCCGAGGAGATGGAGATCATAAGAAAATGAAATTCAAAAAAAATTCGAAAAAAATCGGAAAAAATTCGGGGACCGGGGGCGATCCGGACGATGCTGCAGAAGGCGCTGCAGAAGGTGTGGGCGGGTGTAGACAGCCTGTACTGTCAGAACACACAGCCTAGCCGTCTGCTCTGACTAGTTCATATTTCGCGGCATTTAGGTGCTGCCCTCTGTAGGCTCACCCAGGTCAGTGGGAGGCTCAGCCCAGCCGCTCTCACTCCTAGGCCGACCGACTTGACAGACACAAGTGCTCCCCCTCCACGGACTGGCTTGCGGTCACTCCCTCACACTGCCCGTTGTGTACTCACTCCTACCCAATTAAAGCCAAACTAGTCCACGGCCGTATCATTGCTACCTATGCTACCTTCATCTGCACTAAACCGCTGTTCAGCAGTGAGAATAGCAATAACAGTGGTGACAGTGGAGTCAACGGCATCGTGAGCCTACTCAGGGTGGAGGGGTGGATGCCAGTCAACACCATCGGTCGACGCCAGTCAACATCATCCGTCGTCATCCAATGCACCTGCTGGCCTAAAGAGTTATCTGTTACTCCCAGCGTCTTGACGGGACCTGAGATAGATCTTCGTCCTAGATTTTTCCCACAAAATCTGGACATAGGCGTCATGGCGTCATCTCCAGCCTTAGCAGTCACGTGTTCACCTCATCACCCTCTCTACAGCCCTTCAACACTCTCCAGCACCATTCTCCTGCCTCCTACAGCGTCCCTATGCCCTTCTCAGCTACAAGAAGTAGAGGTGAGGTCGTTTAGTGTGTTGGCTTCGTGTGGCTCCACGCGTGACCACGAGGCAGCTCTGGGGTTGGTTTATACCCTAATCAGCGTGTAAACACACCAGCCTCCTCTACAGCCTTCTCTGCTACGCAACGACGTCCATCTCGCCGTCCATGTGTGTTGTGTTCTTCCCAGTTTCCTCCAAGAAGTTCTACCTGGCTTAATCACGTGGGAACCCAGTTGGCTTAGCCCCTAAGCCAGCTCAGTTCAGCGTCTACAGTAGCTCGTGACTCATCATTGTGTCTACAACTACTCAGCGTCTACGTATCTCCAGCCAGTGCAGTTTTTTTTGTGTTGCCCAGTTTATTTTTTTTTCTTTCCCTTGCTGTTACATTCCCAGTTCATCACCAGTTCTGTTTTCCCCAGTGATTTGTTACAGTAAAACTTACTCGTCCCAGTTCAAAGTTTCACTTAAGCTTGTTTTTAGCACGTTCGAGTAGTGCAGTAAATGTTTTGTTCTCCGTGTGCTGAAGCCGCAGTCAGTCAGCGCGCCCAGACACGCTTGCCAGTGTAAACAAACCACTCACAGCTGTGGATCACGCTGAGTTAGCCACGTCTCTCTCATATCTTATACCTCCACAGAGTAGCCCCGGTCTTCCTGTTCTTCCCAAGTCCATTCTGATAATTTTTCCTACGACATTGAAGCCCCATAGCAGTATACAAATGCTACGAGGCGTGTAGTGTTACTAGAGCATCAGTGAAAGTTTCAGGACCTGCAGCACCCGTATTTTCGTCCATCTCCTGCACTCAAAGTTAAGTAAACAGTGACTTACCTAGCATTTCCTAATATTTTGTGACATTATTTAACTGTCCTGCACCAATACAGTTACAGTTACTGAAGCCATACTTCAGTAAATTGTTCAGTTTGTCATCAGTGCACATTTTGCCACTTACCTACAGCTTCTTAAATTTTGTACATTTATTTTGCACTCCTACATTTTTAAATTCCAGTATTTTATTCTGCTTCTTGCACTTCAGTTCTTGATTTAAATTGTTCAGTGTTAACCATTTATACAATTTACCTCTCACATACAGTTGCAAGTAATTCCTGTGTACTGTTAATTTTGTTAGTTGCACCTGCAAGTTAGTCACAGATTGTTCACACCCCTGCACTGTTTTGTTTGTTAATTTTTCTTTCTTTTAATAAATGTAATCTTCAAGTACTTAAGTATTAGTTTATTCTACCTGCAGTGAAACAATCTGTGCCTAGCCCATTACACTTTTCTCCTGTTTCCCCATAGGTGAATATTCCCACATAGGTGAATATTCACCTATGTGCATTACATTTTGCTATTTTGTATACCCAAGTCATTGAGTGTATTTTTGAGAACCTGCTTATTTACCATTAATTACCAAAATTACTTGTGAAGTTCATTAATTTTGACCTTGAGATTGTGAAATTTTTGTTTTGCCAGTGTACACCCTGCTAACACCAGTGTACACCCTGCTAACATCAGTATACACCCTGCTAACACCAGTTAACCTTTGCCCTATTCTTGAATTTAATAATTTGCATTTTTATTAATTTTATTTTGTGTGCAATATAGCATTCTTTGATACAGTGTATTTTTTTTTCTGTGAGTTTTGGCACAATTCCATTCTCTGATATCTTTGCTGTGTCAACTTCCCTTTGTGCAAGTGAATTACTTTTTTTTTTCATTCTAATTTGCAACTGCTAGCACCTGCAATATTTTTAAACTGTGCTTGCAGCACAGTTTAGTGTTGTGTAGTACCTAATTTATTTTAATTTTTGTGCAATTTTTGCTACCAGTGTTTACAGTTCAACTCCTTTTCATAAATTTTGTTGCCAGACTCCTGGTGAAATTATTGACCACCCTTAGCTTCATTTTGTGCACTTCCCTGTAGTTCATTCACTTGCATACATCTCTTATTTTGTGTTTCAGAGTGTACCACTATTTCTTTTTTTTGTTGTTGTTTTGCTCAAATTATTTCCATCACTAAGCAGTTTACCTAGTACCGTGGTGCTGTGTTCTCTCTGACTCTGTGTTGAATTGTAGCCAGTGCATACCATTTCTTGCTCTGACCTGTTTACCCTCTTCGTGACCTGCTTGCATTTGAACAATTGACGTCATGACTAAGACACGCAGTGGCCATGCCGTTAGTCCAGATTCTGCTGGTGCTAGCAATGGTGCCTCAGCCAGCGTGAACACGCGGCAGGGCATCGAAGCCCCCGTGACAGTTGGTCAACTTGTGGCTCAAGCCTCGACCACCAGTGGGCCGGCTCATCGTCCATACCCGACCCTTATTTTTGACGGTCGTTCAAATAGTTTAGAGCCATGGCTGCAGTCAGTCAAAACGACTGTTCAGGCTCTATTTGATAGTCCCACGGATACACAGTACATTCGTGCTGCTGTTGCAGCAGTGGATCTCACCCAGGATGATATAGGTGCCTTTGTGCAGCTCAATCGCGTTTGTAAGATTCAATCTTGGGACGAACTTAAGGAGGAATTTAGGCGTTATTTTCGGCATAGTCGCCAACGCCATTACATTGATATCGTTACCAGCGTCTTGGCCGAATGTCAATACCGGCACGAAAGCCCCCTGGCTTGCATTTGCCGGTTTGAGCAAGCCGCCAAAGACTTTACTGATGCCATGGGAATTTCTGCACGGCCGAGATTTTAGACTCGTCCGTCTTTATGCCATTCTGAGTCACTACGTGACCCAGAAATTTTATTTCCTTCCGGAGGAAATGACATTTGGAGAGCTTTACCTTAAGGTTTGCCTGAGCTAGCCTGTCCAATACCCTGTCAAGTTTCTCAAGATGTGACGGGACATCTTGCGACATGACTATGAGATCATCCAGGTAGACCATGAGCATGCCACCTAGGAGGGTACGGAAAATTGTCGTCATCAAACGACTAAATGTGATTGGGCTTCCGCGCAAGCCGAAAGGCATCCTCCTGAACTGGTAATGCCCAGTTGGCGTAGAGAAAGCTGTCAACTCTCTGCTCTCATCATCGAGGGGGATCTGCCAGAACCCTTGAAGAAGATCAAGAGTTGAAAAGACCTTATTATCGCCGATGTTCTGCAACAGGTCGTTCAGAACTGGCAATGGAAAGCGGTCCGGGATCGTACATGCATTCAGTTTCCTGTAATCGATCACAGGGCGCCAGGTTCCTTCCTTCTTGGGGACCAGAATAAGGGGAGCATTCCATGGGGGGGGGGAAGTGGACTCCTCAATAACTCCATCACGGAGCATCCGTGTAATGAGTTCTTCAGCGAAGACTCTTTGCGCATGTGGCAGGCGATACGCAGGTATGTAAATGAGTTTAGTACCTTAGTCAAGTGGAATACGGTGAGAGATCAGTGAGGTCAAACCCATTGACTCACCATCTAGTGCGACTGCAGAACGTGCACGATTGAGAACCTGGAGAAGTTTTAGGACCTCTTCAGGATAGTCTGTCAAAGCTAGATCATCTTCCTGCACTGGCCGGGTGTTGGAAGAGTCAGCAGCAGACTCGCCTGGGAGAACTACACTCACAAGGAAGTCAGCTGGGGCTTCACCCTCCACTCTCACCGGGAGAGGGAATCTGACAAGGTCGACAAGTGAGGTATTCTTCCGCAGGGGAAATTCTCGACTATGCATGTTGACAACAGGGACTTGCAACTTACCACGTTGCACTGTGTGCAAGGATGGTTCAAGGGAGAGGCCCTTGACTCGGCACGTGTCGTTGTCAACCAGCACATGGTCTCCTTCAAAAGCTCTGCTCACATACACCGTAACAGGAGTGAGCGAGTTAGCTGACAAAGTGACGTCATACTTTGTACAAGCAGTAACTCTGCTCGCTGATGCCATGACACGAGTCAGACAGTCGCCTGCCGACAGGAATACTGCGGCTTGACAACTGCTGTTCTCTACAACAGCGTCAGAGTTAGAGTGAAGGTTAGACTGGGCGTCCCCAGACTGGGTTTCACTGGTAACTAAGCGCTGATGGCCAGGAGGTGACGGGCAACGAGCTCTACTACGAGGTCGATCAGGACAAGAGACCAACCCCGGGGAGAATGTGCTATGGAAACCACCGGTTTCCAACGATTCTAGGCACTGTGCATACTCTGAGACAGAGTAGCACATAGTGGATCCTAAGCGCACGCCCCAGAAGGGCACATCCACTCCGTTGAATTCTGCCTTCCACTCAGATGGATCTAAGCGGATCCTAAGGTCTGCCATGGTTCTGAACCCTATGAGCAGGTCACCATGGAAAACAATACCATCTATGACTAAGAATTTTGTGGACAGCTTGTGACCCTGGATCGCAAATTCTAATGTTGTACGACCACGAACCATCAGCGGATTACCTGAGACTCCTCTCAAGGTCTGAATGGCAGATGGCTCTGTCAACATGGCCGCGTGAAGGCCAATGTCTCGGAAAAAAGTGGAGTGGACAATGTTAACCACCGAACCTGTATCTAGGAAAAGCTGGACAGCTGCTCTCACTCCTAGGCCGACCGACTTGACAGACACAAGTGCTCCCCCTCCACGGACTGGCTTGCGGTCACTCCCTCACACTGCCCGTTGAGTACTCACTCCTACCTAATTAAAGCCAAACTAGTCCACGGCCATATCATTGCTACCTATGCTACCTTCATCGGCACTAAACCGCTGTTCAGCAGTGAGAATAGCAATAACACGGGCGCGAGGGCATGGCGGGCGGGTGCATGGACGGGAGGGCGTGGGTGGGGGGTTGAGGGTTAGGTGGTCGAGGGTGAAGTCAAGGTGGTCGAGGGTGAGGTGGTCGAGGGTGGGGTTGTGGGTGGGTGATTGAGGGTGAGGTCAAGATGGTCGAGGGTGAGGTGGTCGAGGGTGGGCCATGGGTGGGGGTCGTGGGTGGGGGTCATGGGTGGGGGTCGTGGGTGGGGGTCGTGGGTGGGGGTCGTGGGTGGGGGTCGTGGGTGGGGGTCGTGGGTGGGGGTCGTGGGTGGGGGTCCTGGGAGTCCACTCAGGAAAGGGAGCCACTCTGTAGAAGGCCTTTTCAGGAGGAGCCACTCAGCCATAGGAGCCATACTGTAGAAATCATCACTACTAATGTGTTATTACAAAAAAATAATTAGATTGTTTTCCAGCGAACTGCGGGGCAGTGATGAATATGGTGAAAGGTTTCACGAAGATATTTCAACCATAGAAAAATGGTACCACGGCAATTGGTTCACAAGAATGCTCGCAGACTCTTGCTGGACATTGGCAAGAGATGATTCTTCAGCCCACTATAAGCATCAAGAAAAAAGGCAGAGAGTAGGTACGGATTAGAATTTAAAACATACTGACACATATTGTACGTTATAATAAAATAATGAAATACTACAGATCTCGTATCTTTAAACCTACAGCAAAAAAGCATTTTTCAATGTGATATTTGGATTCAGGGCATGAAAATACTTAAGAGGGCTCTGGTGGCTTGTTGGCTAAAACTCTCACTTCGCACGGCGAGGGCCTGGGTTCGTTTCCTAGCCAGGGTAGAAACATTGTGCGTGTTTCTTTATACCTGTTATCTATTCCCCAACAGTAAAATGGGTACCCTGGTGTTAGTCGACTGGTGTGGATCCCATCCTGGGACACCGACCTAATTTGCCCGAAATACTCAGCATAACAAGAGTTTTCTATACAGTAGAATGTCATTGATCTCAGATATGGTCTGTATACCTTGTACATGTACTTGTAGTAAATAAAGACATTATTATTATTATTATTATTATTATTATTATTATTATTATTATTATTATTATTATTATTATTATTAATCTTAGAAGCATACAACTTTTCAAAAAATGTTGACCATTGATATAACGCAAACATAAATTATCTGTTAAATGCAGTGTTATATATAACAGAAAATTAAGCAATTTATTCACCTGTAATCAAAGAAATGCACCCTCATACAGTATATATACTCTATTTTTTAGTAACACATCGTCCGCTTCCCATCAAGGCAGGGTGCTGCTAAAAAGAAAAACTTTCACAAACATTCACTCCATCACTGTCTTACCAAAGGCTTACTTGCAACATTAACCTCATTAACACCCCTTCTTCAGAGACCTAGAGATGGGAAGCACAGTGCAGGAACTGTACTTTCCATCTCCAGGACTCAAGTCTGGCCTGCCGGTTTCCCTGAATCCCTTCATAAATGTTACCTTGCTCACACTCCAACAACACGTCAAGTCCTAAAAAATATTAATCTCCATTCACTCCTATCTAACACCCTCATGCATGCTTTCTTGAAGTCCAAGCCCTTTGCACATTCATTAGGGATTGCCGGTACTTCCGGCCCGGGTCTTCTCCAGATGGTGACCCGGCGGTGGCCCCCGGGTTGGGGGTGTCGTTCATCTTCTTTCTTCTGTCTTCTTTCTTGGGCCCTCCGGGTGGAGGGTAACATCTTCTTCTCTCTTGCGGTGACTCCCTTGCACACAAAACGTCATTTACCCCCCTCTAACTATACCAAAGCCTACCCCTACCCCATCTTCCCTCTACTACAGATTTATACACTCTCGAAGTCATTCTATTTCGTTCCACCCTTTCTACATGTCCGAACCACCTCAACAACCCCTCCACAGCCCTCTGGATAATAGTTTTGGTAATTCTGCACCTCCTCCTAATTTCCAAACTTCAAATTCTCTGCATTATAGTCACACCACACATTGCCCTTTGATACGACATCTCTACTACGTCCAGCAACATTCACCACCCATGCTTCACACCCATACAAGAGAGTTGGTATAAATATACTCTCATTCATTCCCCTCTTTGCTCACTTGGGCAAAGTTCTTTGTCTCCACAGACTCCTTAATGCACCACTCATCTTCTTACCCTCGTCAATTCTATGATTCACGTCATCTTTCGAAGACCCCTCTGCTGACACATCCACTCCAAAATATCTGAATACATTCACCTCTTCCAAACTCTCTCTCTCTCTCTCTCCAATCTTATATCCAATATGTCGTTACCTAATTTTTTTTATCTTCATCACCGTACTCTTTTCTATATTCACTTTCAATTTTCTTCTTTTACATACTACTCTGAACTCATCCACCAACCTTTGCAACTTCTCATCAGAATCTTCCAAAAGCATAGTGCCATCAGCAAAGAGCAACTGTGACAACTCTCACTTTGAATTAGACACCTCATGCCAGCACCAGAGCATTCACTCTTCTTACAACCATATCTATAAGTACTTTGAACAACCATGTTGACAACACACATCCATGTCTAAGGCCTACTTTTAATGGGAAAAAAATCTCCCTCTTCCCTACATACTCTAACCTGAGTCCCAATATCCTCGTAAAACATTTGACTGCTTTCAATAACCTACCTCCTATACCATACACCTACAACATTTGCCACATTGTCCCCTATCCACCCTGTCATATGCCTTTTCCAAATCCATAAATACCACAAAAACCTCTTTACCCTTATCTAAACGCTGTTCACCTATATGTTTCACTGTAAACACTTGGTCTACACACCCCGTACCTTTCCCAAAGCCTCTTTGTTCATCTGTTATTCTGCTCTCCGTCTTATTCTTAATTCTGTCAACAATAACTCTACCATTCACATTACCAGGTATACTCAACAGACTTATTCCCCTATAAATTCTGCATTATTTTGTCCCCTTTGCCTTTATATAAAAGAACTATGCATGATCTCTGCCAATCCCTAGGTATACAAATAACTCGCACATAGAAGAGAGGAGCTTACGACGACGTTTGGGTCCGACTTGGACCGAAACGTCGTCGTAAGCTCCTTTCTTCTATGTTCGGGTTATTTGTGTATCGTTCCAGTCACGGTATTGTGCCTTTTTTTGTTATTTGTTAATCCCTAGGTACCTTACCCTCTTCAAGACATTTATCAAATAAAAGCACCAAACACTACTAAACTATATCCCCACCTGCTTTTAACACCTATGTCTTTATGTCATCAATCCCAGCTGCCTTACCCCCTTTTATTCTATCCACTGCCTCACGAACTTCATCATACTCACAACTGGCTCTTCCTCACTCCTACAAGATCTTATTCCTCCTTGCCCTATACATGAAATCACAGCTTCCCTATCTTCATCAACATTTAACAATTCCTTAAATTATTCCCTCCATCTTTCCGGTACCTCTTACTCTCCATTTAATAGAGCTCTACTATTTTGAACTATGAAATTCATATGTTCCCTAGGCTTTCTCAACTTATTAATCTCACTCCAAAACTTTTTTTTTATTTTCAACAAAATTTTGGTTATAACATCTCACCCTCTCTCTCATTTGCTCTCTTTTTACATTACTTTACCACACTCTCAACCTCCTCTCATATCCTAACTTTTTCTCTCTTACTACTCTCTTTACTTCATCATTCCGCCAATCGCTCTTCTTCCCTCCCGCACCCACTTTCCTGTAACCACAAACTTCTGCTGAACATTCTAACACTACATTCTTAAACCTACACTGTACATCATCGACCCCATTCCTATACTCTCACTAGCCCATCTGTCCTCCAATGTAGTTTATATCTTACCCTAACTTCCTCCTCCTCATATCTTGTATGCTTATTTATCGTCTTTTTCTTTCTGCACAAAGTTCAATCAAAGGGCTCCCATTATCAGTTACACCTGGCACCCCAAACTTACCTACCACACGCTCTCTAAAAGTTTCTCCTACTTTCGCATTAAGGCCCCCTACCACAATTACTCTCTCACTTGGTTCAAAAGTTCCTACACACTCGCTTAACATCTCGCAAAATCTCTCTCGTCTACACTCCTATCTTCTCCAGGTTCATACACACTTGCTATGATACACTTCTCGCACCCAACCCTTTTTTAATCCACATAATCCTTAAATTTATATATTTATATTCCCTGTTCTCTCTCCATACCTGATCCTTCAACATTATTGCTACTCCTTCCTTGGCTCTAACTCTCTCAGATACTCCTGACTTAATCCCGTTTATTTCTCCCCACTGAAACTCCCCTACCCCCTTCAGCTTTGTTTTGCTTAGAGGTAGGAGATCCAACTTCTTTTCGTTCATAACATTTCCATTCATCTCGTTCTTATCATCCGCACTACATCCACGCATTTTCAAGCATCTGAGTTTTATAAAGTTTTACATCTTCTCTATTTTAGTATTTTCTACAGGAGATGGGGTTACTAGCCCATTGTTACCGGCATTTTTGTCGCCTCATGCGACACACATGGCTTATGGAAGAAAGATTCTTTTCACTTAAGTGAACTGAGGAAATAAAGAAGAACAAGAGTTATTATGAATAAGAAGAAAAACTTAGATGTGTGTATGTATATATATGCATGTGCATACTTTTGTAGTGTGACATAAGTGAAAATAGAATTGGCAAGATATACCTGTTATCCCGCGTGTTTATGACACAGGATAAAGACCCAGCAATCCTACCATCATGCAAAACAATTACAGGTTTCTGTGTCACACTCACTTGGCAGGACAGTAGTACTTCCGTGGGTGGTTACTGTCTACCAACCTACTACCACATGAGGATAGCACATCCCTGGGTGGTTGCTGTCTACCAATCTTCTACCACATGACGATAGTACCTCCCTGGGAGGTTGCTATCTACCAGCCTACTACCACAGGGCAGTAGTTCCTCTCTGGGTGGTTGTTGTCTACCAACCTACTACGACAAGACGGGAGAACCTCCCATGGTGGTTGCTATCTACCAACCTACTACCACAGGACGGTAGTACCTCCCTGGGTGTTGCTGTCTATCATCCTACTACAACAAGACGGTAGTACCTCCCTGGGTGTTGCTCTCTACCAACGAACTACCACAAGACGGTAGTTCCTCCCTGGGTGTTGCTGTCTACCAGCCTGCTACCACAGGACAGTAGTTCCTCCCTGGGTGTTCCTCTCTACCAGCCTACTACCACAGGACGGTAGTACCTCCCTGGGTGTTGCTATCTACCAACCTACTACCACAGGACGGTAGTACCTCCCTGGGTGTTGCTGTCTACCAACCTACTACCACACGACGGTAGTACCTCCCTGAGTGTTCCTCTCTACCAACCAACTACTACAGGACGGTAGTACCTCCCTGGGTGTTGTTGTCTACCAACCTACTACCACAGGTCGGTAGTGCCTCCCTGGGTGTTGCTGTCTACCAACCTACTACCACAGGACGGTAGTACCTCCCTGGGTGTTGCTGTCTACCAACCTACTACCACAAGACGGTAGTACCTCCCTGGGTGTTGCTCTCTATCAACCAACTACCAAAGGACGGTAGTACCTCCCTGGGTGTTGTTGTCTACCAACCTACTACCACAGGACGGTAGTACCTCCCTGGGTGTTGCTGTCTACCAACCTACTACCACGAGACGGTAGTACCTCCCTGAGTGTTGCTCTCTATCAACCAACTACCAAAGGACGGTAGTACCTCCCTGGGTATTGCTGTCTACCAACCTACTACCACAAGACGGTAGTGCCTCCCTGGATGTTGCTGTCTACCAACCTACTACCACAGGACGGTAGTACCTCCCTGGGTGTTGCTGTCTACCAACCTACTACCACAAGACGGTAGTGCCTCCCTGGGTGTTGCTGTCTACCAGCCTACTACCACAGGACTGTAGTACCTCCCTGGGTGTTGCTGTCTACCAGCCTACTACCACAGGACGGTAGTACCTCCCTGGGTGTTGCTGTCTACCAGCCTACTACCACAGGACGGTAGTACCTCCCTGGGTGTTGCGGTCTACCAACCTACTACCACAGGACGGTAGTACCTCCCTAGGTGTTGCTGTCTACCAACCTACTACCACAGGACGGTAGTACCTCCCTAGGTGTTGCTGTCTACCAACCTACCACAGGACAGTAGCACCTCCATGGGTGTTGCTGTCTACCAGCCTACTACCACAGGACGGTAGTACCTCCCTGGGTGTTGCTGTCTACCAACCTACTACCACAGGACGGTAGTACCTCCCTTGGTGTTCCTATCTGCCAACCTACTACCACAAGACGGTACTCACCTAGTTGTACTCACCTAGTTGAGGTTGCGGGGGTCGAGTCCGAGCTCCTGGACCCGCCTCTTCACTGATCGCTACTAGGTCACTCTCCCTGAGCCGTGAGCTTTATCATACCTCTGCTTAAAGCTATGTATGGATCCTGCCTCCACTACATCGCTTCCCAAACTATTCCACTTACTGACTACTCTGTGGCTGAAGAAATACTTCCTAACATCCCTGTGATTCATCTGTGTCTTCAGCTTCCAACTGTGTCCCCTTGTTACTGTGTCCAATCTCTGGAACATCCTGTCTTTGTCCACCTTGTCAATTCCTCTCAGTATTTTGTATGTCGTTATCATGTCCCCCCTATCTCTCCTATCCTCCAGTGTCAGTGCCTCCCTGGGTGTTGCTCTCTACCAACCAACTAACACAGGACGGTAGTACCTCCCTGGGTGTTGCTGTCTACCAACCTACTACCACAGGACGGAAGTACCTCCCTGGGTGTTGCTCTCTACCAACCAACTAACACAGGACGGTAGTACCTCCCTGGGTGTTGCTGTCTACCAACCTACTACCACAGGACGGTATTACCTCCCTGGGTGTTGCTGTGTACCAAACTACTACTACAGGACGGTAGTACCTCCCTTGGTGTTGCTGTCTACCAGCCTACTACCACAGGATGGTAGTACCTCCCTTGGTGTTCCTATCTACCAACCTACTACCACAGGAGGGTAGTACCTCCCTAGGTGTTGCTGTCTACCAACTTACTACCACCGGACGGTAGTACCTCCCTAGGTGTTGCTGTCTACCAACCTACCACAGGACAGTAGCACCTCCATAGGTGTTGCTGTCTACCAGCCTACTACCACAGGACGGTAGTACCTCCCTAGGTGTTGCTGTCTACCAACCTACCACAGGACAGTAGCACCTCCATGGGTGTTGCTGTCTACCAGCATAATACCACAGGACGGTAGTACCTCACTAGGTGTTGCTGTCTACCAACCTACAACCACAGGACGGTTGTACCACCCTTGGTGTTGCTGTCTACCAACCTGCTACCACAGGACGGTAGTACCTCCCTTTGTGTTGCAGTCTACCAACCTACTACCACAGGACGGTAGTACCTCCCTAGGTGTTGCTGTCTACCAACCTACTACCACAGGACGGTAGTACCTCCCTAGGTGTTGCTGTCTACCAACCTACCACAGGACAGTAGCACCTCCATAGGTGTTGCTGTCTACCAGCCTACTACCACAGGACGGTAGTACCTCCCTAGGTGTTGCTGTCTACCAACCTACCACAGGACAGTAGCACCTCCATGGGTGTTGCTGTCTACCAGCATAATACCACAGGACGGTAGTACCTCACTAGGTGTTGCTGTCTACCAACCTACAACCACAGGACGGTTGTACCTCCCTGAGTGTTGCTGTCTACCAACCTACTACCACAGGACGGTAGTACCACCCTGGGTGTTGCTGTCTACCAGCCTACTACCACAGGACGGTAGAACCTCCCTGGGTGTTGCTGTCTACCAGCCTAATACCACAGGACGGTAGTATCTCCCTAGGTGTTGCTGTCTACCAACCTACCACGGGACGGTAGTACCTCCCTGTGTGTTGCTGTCTACCAACCTACTAGCACAGGACGGTAGTATCTCCCTAGGTGTTGCTGTCTACCAACCTACCACGGGACGGTAGTACCTCCCTAGGTGTTGCTGTCTACCAACCTACCACAGGACGGTAGCACCTCCCTGGGTGTTGCTGTCTACCAGCCTAATACCACAGGACGGTAGTATCTACCTAGGTGTTGCTGTCTACCAACCTGCCACGGGACGGTAGTACCTCCCTAGGTGTTGCTGTCTACCAACCTACTACCACAGGACGGTAGCACCTCCCTGGGTGTTGCTGTCTACCAACCTATTACTACAGGACGGTAGTACCTCCCTGGGTGTTGCTGTCTACCAGCCTAATACCACAGGACGGTAGTATCTCCCTAGGTGTTGCTGTCTTCCAACCTACCACGGGACGGTAGTACCTCCCTGGGTGTTGCTGTCTACCAGCATACTACCACAGGACAGTAGCACCCCCGTTGGTGTTGCTCTTTACCAACCAACTACCACAGGATGGTAGTACCTCCCTTTGTGTTGCTGTCTACCAACCAACTACCACAGAACGGTAGTACCTCTCTAAGTGTTGCTGTCTACCAACCTACTACCACAGGACGGTAGTACCTATCTAAGTGTTGCTGTCTACCAACCTACTACCACAGAACGGTAGTACCTCCCTAAGTGTTGCTGTCTACCAACCAACTACCTCAGGACTGTAGTACCTCCCTGGTTGTTGCTGTCTACCAACCTACTACCACAGGACAGAAGTACCTCCCTTGGTGTTGCTGTCTACCAACCTACTACCACAAGACGGTAGTACCTCCCTGGGTGTTGCTGTCTACCAACCTACTACCACAGGACGGAAGTACCTCCCTGGGTGTTGCTGTCTACCAACCTACTACCTCAGGACTGTAGTACCTCCCTGGTTGTTGCTGTCTACCAACCTACTACCACAGGACGGAAGTACCTCCCTTGGTGTTGCTGTCTACCAACCTACTACCACAAGACGGTAGTACCTCCCCAGGTGTTGCTGTCTACCAACCTACTACCACAGGACGGTAGTACCTCCCTGGATGTTGCTGTCTACCAACCTACTACCAAAGGACGGAAGTACCTCCCTGGGTGTTGCTGTCTACCAACCTACTACCACAAGACGGTAGTACCTCCCCAGGTGTTGCTGTCTACCAACATACTACCACAGGACGGTAGTACCTCCCTGGATGTTGCTGTCTACCAACCTACTACCAAAGGACGGAAGTACCTCCCTGGGTGTTGCTGTCTACCAACCTACTACCACAAGACGGTAGTACCTCCCCAGGTGTTGCTGTCTACCAACCTACTACCACAGGACGGTAGTACCTCCCTGGATGTTGCTGTCTACCAACCTACTACCAAAGGAGGGAAGTACCTCCCTGGGTGTTGCTGTCTACCAACCTACTACCACAAGACGGTAGTACCTCCCCAGGTGTTGCTGTCTACCAACCTACTGCCATAGGACGGTAGTACCTCCCTGGATGTTTCTGTCTACCAACCTACTACCAAAGGACGGAAGTACCTCCCTGGGTGTTGCTGTCTACCAACCTACTACCACAAGACGGTAGTACCTCCCCAGGTGTTGCTGTCTACCAACCTACTGCCATAGGACGGTAGTACCTCCCTGGATGTTTCTGTCTACCAACCTACTACCAAAGGACGGAAGTACCTCCCTGGGTGTTACTGTCTACCAACCTACTGCCATAGGACGGAAGTACCTCCCTGGGTGTTGCTGTCTACCTACCTACTACCACAAGACGGTAGTACCTCCCTGGGTGTTGCTGTCTACCAACCTACTACCACAAGACGGTAGTACCTCCCTGGGTGTTGCTGTCTACCAACCTACTACCACAGGACGGTAGTACCTCCCTGGGTGTTGCTGTCTAACTACATTTATATCACTACATTTATAACTATAGTCACGTGCTTGTTCTTTGTAGATAACAGTGCAGTCTGTGATGAATATAATATGTTATATAAACTATATGAATTACATTTTTTGTTTCATACACAAGATAAATGAAAGTTCATAACTAAATCGTTTGGTAATGGGAAGTTAAAACAATCGACTACATTAGGGGTCATTAAGGCTGCATATCACATGTTTTCCATCATCCAACAAGTATTTCATTCCTTATAAACGAAAATTAAATAAATTTTCAGCAAGTATAAACAGAGATATTCACGTCTCGGTGTATATCTTGGTTTATAAACAGAGATATTCATGTCTCGGTGTATATCTTGGTGTATAAACAGAGATATTCACATCTCGGTGTATATCTTGGTGTATAAACAGAGATATTCACGTCTCGGTGTATATCTTGGTTTATAAACAGAGATATTCATGTCTCGGTGTATATCTTGGTGTATAAACAGAGATATTCACATCTCGGTGTATATCTTGGTGTGTAAACAGAGATATTCATGTCTCGGTGTATATCTTGGTATATAACTAGAGATATTCACCTCTCGGTGTATTTTTTTTTTTTTTATTCGCCGGTACTCTCCCGGCCCGGGTCTTTTCTAAGAGTGGTGACCCAGCCTTGGCTCCCTGGGAGGAGGTACAAGTACCCCCTCATGTATGGGATCAACTATCCCCAGGCCTAGCCACAGTGTCCGCCCTCACGGGGCTCGTAGGGAGAAGCTAGGCCTCTGGTCTGCCATCAGCCCCGCCCCAAAGATGCTCGTGGGGATTGCAGTCTTGTGAGCTGCAGGTGGTAGCAAGCTCAGGCTATTCTCCTCTCGGTGTGTATCTCTGTTTATACTTGGATTTCTTTGAATTGAAAAAAAAATGAATGGTACTCAGTGGGCCGTTACCAAGCACCATGGCTTGTTGTAGTGCTTTTGAATCTCAGGTTCAAGTGTTGAAGGAGATTCTACTTCTTCAGGAGGAAAATAGGAAGCTGAAACTTCTCATAGATGAGTTTGGGAGCGAGTGTGAGAAGGATTTAGCTGTTGTACCTGGGCACCTCTGCAAAGACAGTGATTATGAATGAGTGATGGTGAAAGTGGTGAATGGGGAGGGAGTCTTTTCTTTATTTTTGGGTTACCCTGCCTTGGTGGGAAATGACAGATGTGTTTAAAAAAAAAAAAAAAATTCTCTAGGAATGGTCGCCAGCAGTGATAGTGGCAGCCACTTTAAGTTGCAAGTGGTTAACAGTTCAGGAAGAACGAAAATGAGGATAGTTAATAGAGAAAATGTGAAGGTAGGAAATCGATTCTCTGTTCTCCAAGATGAGTGTACTTCAGTGGTTAGTGAGGTTGAAGGTACCACTGATTCCCCTGCTAATCAAGGTAAGAATATTTTAATAGTAGGCGATTCTCAGGTAAGATATATGGACCGTGCATTTTGTAACAGACAGAAAGATCAGACAGAGAGTGTGTCTTCCTGGAGTTGGTGTTGGTGACATAGTCAGCAGGTTGGATAATATTATGGCAGGTAATGGGAACAAGCCCATTATCAGTCTTAGTGCTGGGGTAATGACATTGGGAAGGGCAGGAGAGAGGAGCTGCTGGATAAGTACAGGTCAGCCATAGAAGTAGTTAGGTCTAAGGGAGGGATCCCAGTCATATGTAGCATCTTGCCTAGAAAGGGAGTGGGCAATGAATGGATGTCTAGGGCAATTGGTATAAATTACTGGCTAGACAGGTACTGCAAGGAACTTGCAATCCCATTCAATGATAACTAGGACCTATTCTTTGGCAAACGTGATATGTATGCAAGGGATGGGGTTCATCTCTCTGGGGATGGAGTGGTTGCATTAGCCAATTCAATTGAGAGGGCAATTGATGACTTGTCTAGGAATTTAAACTGATAGATTATAGAGGTATGGGTGTTTGTGGGAAACAATCAGGCTGCAGCATTAGGGTTAAAAAAGCAGTTATTACCGGGATACCTCAGGGATATGTTTAAAAGACAATATTCAAAATAAAGTTGCTAGTAATGGCAAATCAATTGATCAACAAACAAAGAGAAATAGTAGAGGGCAACGAGTGACTAGCTCCCTTAAGGTTTACTATACAAATAGTAGGAGTCTAAGAAATAAGATAGATGGGCTAAAATTACTTGCAAGTGTAGGTAATATAGATATTATTGGTATAACGGAGACCTTGTTCAACCTGAAAGATGCAACATACAGGGTTATAAACTATTCCACACTGATAGGGTTAACAGGAATGGTGGTGGTGTGGCGATGTATGTAAGAGAAAATTTAAATTGTTATCTTAGACATGATATAAGATTAGAAACATCGAACACAGAATCTGTTTGGCTACAGTTTCTTGAGGGACGTGACAAATTAATTGTGGGTGTGATTTATAGGCCCCCAAACCTTGATAGGGAGGGCAGTACGCTGTTATGGGACGAAATTCATACGGTATCTAGATATGAAAATGTTGTGATAATGGGAGATTTTAACTTTAGACAAATTGATTGGAACAATATGACAGGAAATCTTGAGTCTAGTGACTTTCTTGATACGGTTCAGGATTGCTTTTTAGAACAGTTTGTGACAGAACCAACTAGAGGAAACAATCTGCTTGACTTGGTTCTTGCCAACAAAGATTCACTAATTAATAATCTTGAGGTTAATGGTGAGCTTGGGGAAAGTGATATATCATAGAATTACCCAGATAACTGTAATCAAATCTCTGTCCCAGATTTTCGCTTGGCCGACTTCATGGGACTGAAAAATTACTTGGGTGGGCTAAATTGGGATGTCATGACTATGGGTCAGGTAGGTGATCTAGTTTGCCAATACGATGTTTTTCAGAGCATAGTACTAGCTGCCCAGACAACTTTTGTTCCGAGTAGGGAAATTAGATCTAACAAAAATGATCCCAAATGGATGAACAATAGATTAAAACATCTCATTGGTCAAAAGAGAGGCATATATAGGCGTATCAAAAGAGGGGATGAGCAGTTAAGAAACCAATATATTCAATTAAAGAGAGAAATAAAAAAAGGAATAAGAAAAGCAAAAAGAGATTATGAAGCTAAGGTCGCAAGGGATTCAAAGACTAACCCAAAAGGGTTCTTTCAGGTATAAAGAAGTAAGATTAGGGACAAGATTGGCCCACTTAAGAGTAACTCTGGTCAGATCACTGACAGTGACAAGAATATGTGTGAAATTCTAAATACCTACTTCCTCTCAGTTTTCACCCAGGAAAATATTAGCGATATTCCTGAAATAATAGATTATGTAGAACAGGATGATAATAAACTATGTAAGATTGCGGTAACTAGTGACATGGTCCTCAGACAAATAGAGAAACTAAAACCTAACAAATCCCCAGGTCCTGATGAACTGTTTGTGAGGGTGTTAAAGGAATGTAAATAGGAACTTCGCATACCTTTGGCTTATCTTTTTAACATGTCACTACAAACTGCCATAGTGCCTGTTAAGTGAAAACTGGCAAATGTAATACCTATTTACAAGGCAGGTGACAGGTCCTTGGCTTCGAACTAAAGACCAATAAGCCTTACCTCCATAGTGGGAAAATTTATGGAATCAATAATTGCAGAAGCAATTCGTAGCCATCTTGACAAGCACAGATTGATAAATGAATCTCAACACGGTTTTACAAAGGGGCGTTCCTGTCTTACGAATTTACTAACTTTTTTCACTTAGGTGTTTGAGGAGGTAGATCATGGTAATGAATATGATATTGTATATATGGACTTCAGTAAGGCTTTCGATAGAGTTCCACACCAGAGGCTATTGAGGAAACTTAGGGCACACGGAATAGGAGGAGAAATTTTTTCCTGGGTAGAGGCATGGTTGACAAATAGACAGCAGAGAGTTTGCATAAATGGGGAGAAATCAAAATGGGGGCACGTCACAGGCGGTGTTCCTCAGGGGTCAGTGTTGGGCCCGCTGTTGTTCACAATTTACATAAACGACATAGATGAGGGAATAAATAGCGACATAAGCAAATTTGCTGATGACACCAAAATAGGCCGTCCAATTCATTCTAATGAGGACATTAGAGCACTCCAGGATGATTTGATTAGACTGACGCAATGGCCGGAGAAGTGGCAGATGTAGTTTAATATTGACAAATGCAAAGTTTTAAATGTTGGACAGTTAAATAACCATGCCACATATAACTAAATAATGTAGATCTTAATACTACTGATTGCGAAAAGGATTTAGGAGTTCTGGTTAGAAGTAACCTAAAACCAAGACAACGGTGCATCAGTGTTCACAATAAAGCTAACAGAATTCTTGGCTTCATATCTAGAAGTATAAATAATAGAAGTTCTCAGGTTGTTCAACTCTTTATATCCTTGGTTAGGCCTCATTTAGACTATGCTGCTCAGTTCTGGTCTCTTATTGCAGAATGGATATAAATGCTCTGGAAAACGTACAGAGGAGGATGACAAAGATGATCCCATGTATCAGAAATCTTCCCTATGAGGATAGACTGAGGTTCCTAAATCTGCACTCTCTCGAAAGGCGTAGAATTAGGGATGATATGATCGAGGTGTATAAATGAAAAACAGGAATAAATAAAGGGGATATAAATAGCGTGCTGAAAATTTCCAGCCATGACAGGACTCGCAGAAATGGTTTCAAGTTGGAAAAATTCAGATTCAGGAATGATATAGGAAAGCTCTGGTTTGTAATAGAGTTGTGGATGAGTGGAACAAACTCCCGAGTACAGTTATTGAGGCTAAAACGTTGTGTAATTTTAAAAATAGGTTAGATAAATACATGAGTGGGTGTGGGTGGGTGTGAGTTGACCTGACTAGCTTGTGCTGCTGGGTCTGGTGCAGTACTCCATCCTTGCGTGGAGATGACCAGGCTGGGTGGGTCATTGGGATAATCCGGGGTGTGGGTCATTGGTCTAATCCGGGGGGGAAACATGGGCCTGCTCCGCTTGGGTCAGTAGGCCTGTGGCAGTGTTCCTTCTTTCTTATGTTCTTATGTTCTTATGTTCTAAATATATTATAATATAAGGATTTTGTTTTTGCAATACTTTGTACCTACGGTAAAATACTTTTTTAAAACATACAAAATTATTTACAGTGGTACAATTTACAAGATGTAAAAACCTTTTGATTACTTACTACATATTAATGCAAAATATCACATGATCCGTTGACCTCTCAAGGAAGGTTCCTTGACGCTGATGACGGGCTCTTGATCAAGGGAATTGAATCTGTGCTCCAGTTCCCTGAATTTAGCCTGAATACCTTCCACATCCCGCCCGCAGGGGCTGTAAAATCCTACGCTACCCCCTTGATTATAATAATAATCATTAATACTTGTAATTATTTTTTTTTATTTCCCTATTTTCCAGCTGTAGAGTTTATTGGCAGTAAATGGCGCACATTTTGTGGAATTATGATTTATATATCATTTGCACTTGGTGAAGCTATGACTGGAGTGTTGGCTGTCTTCATCAGGGACTGGCGTTGGTTGCAAGTTGCTGTCACTGCTCCTGCTTTTCTGCTTATATCTTATACTTGGTAAGTGCTGTTTATATATGCATCGTATGCAAATGTTTTCCAGCTTAAATTTCACACACTTAATATATACTGTTTGTATATACCATGTGCAAACACTACGGTTATTTCTGCTTTCCAGTTTATTTGTTGCACAACTGATATGTTTAGTTTGTTATGTCACAAGCCTGTGAGTCAGCCGCTCACCGGCTACTGAGTTTAAGGACTCAGTTGTCATGGGTTCAAGTCCCACCCATTCCATGGTTTGTTTGCAATCGTGTTATTAATATTTCGTGAGTCACAGACGTGTTAGAAAACAGAGGTTTGTGTACACTCTAAACAATGCAGGAACTAATTCCTGTATGAACTATTCTTTATTAATATTTGTAATAGGGTGTTATTAAATATCTGTAATTGGGTGCCTTCAATAGGTTACCTGATTTTTATCTACCAGCTTTCCAATTTTATTTCATCCCATACTCTAGAATGTACCATTCAACACTTGTGCACGGTAACGAGGACCACATTCCTGGAACAATTGATATGTTCACGTGCACTGTGATTAAGGTTATGTAACTTATTCCCAGCATCCTGGAATGGCTTGGATAACATGCAAAATTCAAAGTTGAATTCCTTGAAACGTTCAAAAAGGTGCCATAAAATTCGAGAACGGTAGAAAGTAGAATCAGATCTACTGATAAAAAGATTTTTACATTCAAAATATGTGAATTTTTAACTCTAGTTAAATCTAAATAATTTTCAATTTACCTCTTGTGAACAGTTTCAATATTCAGTGACTGCTATATCTTACATCCTGGAGAGTATCTGTTAAGTTTTAATTATATTCAGGTATGTTTGTTAATGTAAGAAAATATTCGTAATATAAGCCGCTCGGTATAGCATAACTCACTTTTATATATAAGGTTTGACACTAACAATATTGTAGTGAAAAAGACATATTTCCGCAACTTACATTTTGTTTTAAATAAATATTTTATGTTTCCTAAAGGTTAATGCCAGAAAGTGTTCGATGGCTAGTTCTTCAGGGTCGTTATTATGAAGCCAAGAAGATTATAGAAAGAGCTGCGAGAGTCAATAATGTTGAGGTACTGATACATCTGCTGGACGTTCACAATGTCGAGGTAATTTACCTTTGAGAGTTTTTTCTTGTCACTGAAAATTAAGATTTTCTTTTATTAGCACTGAAAAGTTCGTGAGATAATGATAAATACCCAGTACTTGTGAGACTCAGTAATGAATGATGCAAGTCGGACCGAATTGTTGTCATTCATTTCGGTCTTCTAAGTGAGGGATATTTGTATATTGTTCCAGTCATGATATTGTGCCTTTTTATTCTCCTGGTGTAGTATTTATATAGCTTATGCATCATCTCTTGAGATAGATAATCTATTTAAATTAATTGTTCATTTGTTATTCATACTGACAGTTTCATCCTGTTGACGGAACTCTATCTGTACCCAGAAGTAACATTGGGTTTGTGAATGAAACTAGACAAGAAGCAAAGATCAAGAAGACTGTTATTGACCTGTTGAGAACTCCTCTTATGAAGATGAGATCACTCAGCATGTTTTTCTACTGGTAAGTATAAAAAGTTATAGATGAAACTCAGAATAATAGATTTTTTGTTTACATTACGATTCCTTAGTAAATATTTACATTTGTTTATCCTGAGTATCCAGTAAATTAAAAAAAAATTATTTTACCTTTCATAAGTAATTCTTCGTTGCTGAGGAGATATTTACATGAAAAACAAAGTTTAATGCATAATTTTTAATTTATTATTGTCCTTCAAAGTAAATGAACAATGATAATGATATTATTAACGCTACACTTTCCACTTTGTGTTTCTTATTTTTTGAACAAACTGGCCACATCCCACAATGGCACGGTGACCTCCTTAAAATATAGGAACATTTACCATAACTCATGTAATAGTTGTCTTGCCAGAAGACCACAGAAACCCTAATTCAGAGACTCACTAGCATGCAATAACCATTCCCATCTTTCAGAGCAAAAGCACTGTACTTCAAACCTTCAGAAATGGTTCCTGTGGTCTAATAATGTTAGTCAGACATTTTTATCCAAACAGCTACAGGAATAATTAAGTACCGTATTAGATACCGAACAGCAGCTCAGTTGGAATTGAGTGATCCTCTCTTAATAAAGATTTTATATTTTTCTATATTATTATTATTATTATTATTATTATTATTATTATTATTATTATTATTATTATTATTATTATTATTATTATTGTTGTTGTTATTATTATTATTATTATTATTAATATAATTTCCATAAAAATGATAAAGCACCTATGAAGACCGTAAGTTCGATCCATGGAAGAAAGGGGTAAGTGCCCTTCCTTGGATCAAAAGTCTCTCAACCAAATCTAGCAATATCTGTTGAAGGGATATCTCTTGAAATTCTGGCAGTGAGAGTTGAATATAGCTTTGCGTTAAATGGGTGGTAGATCAACCGTTCACTATTTCTTAAGTTGAATGCTTTACAAAAGTTTATACCTTCATATCGTATATGATTTGTTGTGTCCGTCCTTCCTCTAGTCAGCAGTAGTGGAGACAGAGTCTGTGTGGCGACCGTCACTATGCGCTGCCTTTTTTAGGGGTCATCTTACCCTCTATACCCTCTACATAGAGCAGGCCCCTCCTGCCTGTCCCAACTACTGGACCAGTATGACAAGGTTTTGGATGCTTTGGAAGACAAACAAAATGTGGATGCCTTATTCACAGACGTTTTGAAAGTCTTCGAAATACGTAAAAGAGATTACCAGTAGACCCCTGGCTGTCTTCACGAAGGCACTGGACAGGCACCTAAAGTAAGTACCTAACCAGTTTGTGCAGCCAGCAGTAACAGCATGGATGATAAGACACTGATCCACCAGGAGGCCTGATCACAGACCGTGCTGCGGGGGCGTTGATCCCCGAAACTCTCTCCAGGTATACTCCAGGTATAGCCAGTTCAAGAAGATACGTTTTGTTAGGTATGACACATATGCAACAGTTAGGTATCTTGATTTCAAATGCTTCACCTACACAGTAGACCAGGGCTACTCAACTGGCGGCCCACGGTCCGAATCCGGTCCTTCTGAGTGTTCTAGTTGGACCGCGGGCTTCAGGAGAAAGTTTAGTTAAATAACAGGTGTTACCACACTCAGGATCAGGTGGTACACAAGAGCAGGATTAATACATTATTCTATCTGAATAGAATGCATGCACAATGGAATACAGTATTCTAACATAGCTAAATAGTGATATTATCTTCCATTCAATTGTAATTCATATTGGTAATTATCACTTGTGCATTGAAGATGGCATTTTTTGGTATTTAGGAAGAGTTGGGCCGCATATGGTCTGGGAAGTCTGACGACCTTGGTTCAACTTTGAATTTCGGGAAAAGTTGTGCATTTTCCTTTGTGCAAGGTATGATTTCGGGTTTTCATATTTTCTTTTTAGCAAATTTGATTTTAATTTGCTGTGCCCACCTCTTTGGTGGGCTCAGTTCGGTAACATCATGGAGACTATTATGAAGCTAGTAAACTTCCGTCGATCAGCGTCAGCACTACAACACCGTCTACTCCGAAGCTTGCTAACTGAGGTCGATACTATGGCGATTTACCTGTGTACAACAATGTTGAGATGATTGAGTAAGGAAAGGTTTTGGAGCAATTTTGGGCAATCAGGAAAGAGCTACAGACTTTCCTCAAGGATCAAAACAATGTGAAAGCAAAGATGTTTTCTGATTTTTTTGAAGATAACAAGAAAATGGAGAGTGTTGGATTTTTGGCAGACATAATGTCACATCTGAACGATCTTAATGTTAAACTGCGATGGGAAAAACACACGATCTTCAACGCTTCGAGTTTTCCTGAAGAAATTGGAACTTTTCGCTAAAGATGTTCAGAGCCAACTTTTACATTTCCCCAGACTTTTGGAGCAACGTAATGATGAAACAGATGCTAAATATGTCTATTTTATTGAGAAGCTGATAAAAAATTCAAGTTACGTTTTGATGACTTTGTTTTTGGAAAACAGTTGCTGGTGTTCGTTCAAAACCCCTTTCTAGTGGTGGATATCACAGAATTCTCAGTCGAACTAAAACAAGCCTTCATTTGGGTAAATACTGCAAAAATACAGTTGGAACTCATTGACTTTCAAGAGAATGTGACGCTGAGACTAGTACCCTGTTATTATGCACCAGAAACATTTTGATCAAAGAAAGGATCCCCTGTGAATTTCTCAAAGCTTCACAAATTAGCAGTCCAGATTCTCCAGTATTTGGGTCGACCTACTGCTGCGAGTCTGCGTGAAAAACAAGTTCCGCTCCTGTATAACCAATGAACACCTCCACCACTGTCTTCCACTAGCTATTACTCCATTAGTACCAAGGTTTCGGGAATTAACACGAAGCAAAAAGTGTCATTTCTCTCACTAAATTAGCATAACAGAAAAACAGTACACAGGCACCAGTAGACCGTACAAAGACAACTTATCTACAGTCATACATAGATTACAACAGTCTTGTTGATCTTTACATGTTAAAATTCGATTTCTTTTTTAAATTAGACTTCAAATCGTGTTGTAGTATAATTTTTTATTATATATCAGTCTGTTAATCAGTATATATATATATATATATATATATATATATATATATATATATATATATATATATATATATATATATATATATATATATATATATATATATATACATATATATATGTATATATATATATATATATATATATATATATATATATATATATATATATATATATATATATATATATATATATATATATATATATTCAGTTTAAAAATTCCATTTAAACCAATTTGAGTTAAAAAATCCAAAAGTTGTTCGATATATGTAAAAATTATTTTTTCCAACTATTTATCTTCATATTTTGTAAAGTTTTATAAGACGAGGAGTGAAAATAAAGTTCATAGAAAATGATGAATACTCTGACCTACACCTGGACTTGTTGCTATCCATGATTTCGTTTAAATAATGTATCCGGACCTTTGCATACATTGGTACTTGTCCAAGTGGACCTTTGCTCATAGTAGTCGAGTAGGCCTGTAGTAGGCGGAGCGTGATGGACTGATTACATCATCTTCACATCTCTTCTGCTTCTACCAACTTTTCTGTACTAGACTGAAGAAGCCTACTGTATAGGCGAAACGTTTCGAAATAATGATACCCAACTGTTGTATATGTGTTTTACCTAACAACCTGTCGGTATTTTGTACATTTTCCTGGTATACACCTTTATGACCAGTTCAGGTTAGTAAGTGTTATGGTAGGTTTTCATGTTATTACCAAGGTGATCTCGGCAGCTCAGGCAGACTAGAAGACACACTCAATAATTATTCTAATGACTATTTTTGTTATTTATTTTTCTTTTATCCTTTCTCTTATATTTATCTTTTGATCTTCACATCATCACCTGCTATTACTCTCCCACTTCCCCCAAACCTTTCTTCCTCTCATACAGCCGAACACACACTCTCATACTCAAACATGCACAAACACTCACACACAAACACTCACATGCATGCAAAAGCATGTCAGTACTCCTAATATACTGTCGATGCTATCTGTAGCCATGCTAGGTGTTCTAGTGGTACACTCTGTAATCATTATTTTACTACATGTAAACCACACAATAACCAAATTCTGTAAACTCAGCATTGTAATCCTTATAGAGAATAAACTTTGAATTTGAATTTGAATATAATTATACCAGCCGGTATGATGGTTGATGTGGTGTGTCTCCTATGTAGTGTGCCTCCTGTGACTCATATTCTGTGCATGTCTCTGCAGCTAGAGTCAGTTGCAAGCAAGCTACTGACCAAGACAGGTCAGACTCGATAGATCACTTTTTATCTCCACACCATACATGAGGCAACTAGAGCAATTACCAGTATTATTTCAGTCCCATATCACTTCCCAGTAAACTCACAACAAACATTCACATTCCCAGATGCAAACACACAAACTCACCCAAGGAACTTTTCTCCTGTTCACCTGCATCACTCTGAAGACTTCATCGAACGTGTTCACCCTCTTTCGATCAGTAGTTGCTTGACGTTGAGTTACAGGTCGAAGGGTTACTTCATCTCCCTATACCCGCTGATGTCTTTCTTGTCCTTACATGCCTTTGAGTTCAGTTTTACTCCCTTTCATTTGAAAGTAAGTTTTATTCTCAAACCTTCGGTGTTGTTATTGACTCTCCTCTATCCCGTGTTCTTGCTGACCTTTATATACTTGGAAACTGTTCTACTTCCTACTATTGGTGTGTGACTTCAGCTTTGGCTATGCTATGTAAAGGACATTTCTGCTCTTTGGCACCATGACTCTAGTTTCTTCCAACCATTTCTTGATGGCCTTAACAATCTTGCTCTTTCCATCAGGTTCAAAGTGGAATGGAAATCTAACTTATTGTTTTCTTTCCTTGATATACATGTCCATCGCGTGGGTACAGTCTTTTCTTTATATCGTTTATCACAAGCCTATGCACAGTGGCATGTACATTTACAAAGTTTTGTACAGTGCTCTCTCTGTCAAGAAAAGTGTTGGATACCTTTTCGGTTTCATAAACTCTGCATTCTCACATATTAAACGGATTTTCTTCCAAAACTCTCTCCTGTTGGTAGAATTACCGACAATCTGTTAGGTAAAAGGACACGAATGCAACTAATGTGGCATTTTATCGTGGCAACGTTGCACTCTGCAGGTGCTTTGTCAAGCCGTTAAAAATAATATTTGGACACAGGCTTAGAGTGAAGTGTAGTAGCTGTAATACTAATGGTAGTTGGGGTGGTAGTGATACAGGTGATAAAAAATGTCGACTTGTACGTGGGTAAAAATGTTATTAAAGCTATTGCCTTGGTAGCACAAAAGTTGGTTGGGCAAACATTTCTGGTTGGATTAGAGAAGGTCTGTGTCAGTGTTCCTCCTTTTATGTTCTTATGTTGTATCAGCAACAGCAACTATGTAATGGAAAATTTATTGTTTTGAGGAGGATTCTTTCTAATACTGCAGAGATGATGAAGCTGCCTTTAGTTTGCATAATTGTATTAGAAACAGCGATTAATTAATGATAATTCAAGGCATTTACGTCTGTGGAAATTAGGTTCTTTGATCACTAGTCGGGCGTCGCTGAATTTCATGAGGTGATTGGGGGAATTCCGGTACAGTGCGCAGGCGTTGTTCAAATTATCTTTCCTACATGGATTAATGTGTCCATTGAGGTGTGTTTCGAGGGTCCTTGCTGTTTCACCCACATACATGTTGTCATAGCCTCCACAAGGTTTAGTGTAAACCCTTGCATTGACTAGATCATGGAGTAAACCCTTGCATTGACTAGATCATGGTGTAAACCCTTGCATTGACTAGATCATGGAGTAAACCCTTGCATTGACTAGATCATGGAGTAAACCCTTGCATTGACTAGATCCTTTATGGAAGTGCTGGATCGAATGGCGACTCTAGTGTTAGTTTGCTTGAGTACTTTACAAACGTTCAATGAAACCTGGCTTGTGGGAAGAATTATAACTTTGTTAGGGGTAGTGTTAGTGCATGGAGAATTAATGATCAGAAGGGCTCTTTTCTTGTGGCTTTGATGAAAAAGAAAGGAAAATGTAAATCAGTGAAGGATTGGTGTATGCATATTTCTCGTCAAGAAACTCAGGACTACAAATTTGGTATGCGCTTAGGAAAAATCTGATGATGATGATGTCTCTTTTGATCTTAATATCTTGACTGGAATAGAAATGAGTGAGATCATTTTTGTTTGTAGGTTTACAGTAAACCTGAAATCTTAGAGTGTTATCTTCTTTGCAAATGAGGACGTCTTGTAAAGGTAGCTTGTCGTTGGAATCTTCTTTCCAACAAAGACATTTGTTAACGACACAGTGAAGCCAGCCAGTGAAGACACCCCAGCGAAAACTATCTCTGTTAAGGCCGTCGAGAACGTCATGCACACCGCCAGTCGAGGTAAGAACATTCTTTTAGTTGGGGACATTCAGATTTAGTTTATGTATAGGGCTTTTTGTCTTAGAGATAGGAAGAGGAGGCAAAGGGTGTGTTATCCTGGGGCTGGGATGAAGGATATTTTTAGCCGTCCAGACGATATCATGAGAGGTAATGGGAGCAATCCTATTATCTGTCTCAGTGCTGGAGGCAATGATGTTGGCAGATGTAGGAGTGAGGACCTGATTAGAAGGTATAGGTTAGCAATATACATAATTAGGAAGAAGGGAAGGAATCCTGTAATACATGGTATTTTGCCAAGAAGAGTTGGAAATGAATGGTTGTCCCAGGCAATTGGTGTCAATTGCTGGCTGGACAAATGCTGTGAGGAAAACGTAGTAACATGCACTGACAACTGAGACCTCTTCTATGACAGAAATGGCATATACACAAGGGATGAGGTTCACTTATCTAGGTCTTGGGTGGGGGCACTGGCCACTGCGGTGGAGGGAGCTGTTAGGGCTTTAAACAAGAAATAGTTAGTGGCATAGGCTTTGCGGGGGGGGGGAGAGAACAATGAAGTCCCAGTGTAGTAATATTGTGAGTCTTAAGGAAACCAGTAATAGGCAGAATGAGATGGATATTGGAAAGCCATTGGCACTTAGTGAGAAGGACAGTAATAGGTATAGAGGAAAAACAGAAATGTGCAGGAAGGGAAAAGAAAAAGGAGGGTCTCTAAATTTATATTATACTATCAGCCATAGTGCTAGGAATAAGATGGACGAGTTGAGATTAGATGCAAGTAATATTGACACATTTGCCATAAATGAGACGTGATTTAATTAATACGAGAAATCGGGACACGCCTACTAAATATCACATTCAGCATTGTTCCAAGTAAACAAAAGTATTGGGAAGGGGGGTGTGGTGGCACTGTATGTCCTAGCTCACTTCAGCTGTTGCATAAAAACGGGTATAAAGTCTGAAATAACACATCAGTTACACAACCCAGGGTAACACGGGCTTAGAGTAGGTGGTTCCTGCCTGTCCCAGCTCATTGACCATTATGACAAGGTCCTGGATACTGTAGAGGATAAACAAAATACATATGTAGTATACACAGACTTTGC
This sequence comes from Cherax quadricarinatus, assembly GCF_038502225.1. Lineage (NCBI taxonomy): Eukaryota > Metazoa > Arthropoda > Malacostraca > Decapoda > Parastacidae > Cherax > Cherax quadricarinatus. The sequence continues at coordinate 30,663,441 of NC_091321.1, read as the reverse complement.
AAACGCTTTCGACAAATGTGACCATGATGTCATAGCACAAAAAATGGGTGATAAAGAAATAACAGAAATAGTTGGTAGAGGGATCTATAACTTCCTGACAAATAGAACACAAAGAATAACAGTAAACAGAGTATCGTCCCAGGCAGCCACGGTAAAAAGCTCTGTTCCACAAGGCATAGTTCTCGCTCCCATTCTTTTCCTCATCCTCATTTCTGACGTAGACAGAGATGTAAGCCATAGCTCTGTGTCGTCCTTTGAAGATGACACCCGGATTACCATGGCAGTGACCTCCATCGAAGACACCGCAAGACTCCAAGCGGCCATCAACCAAATCTTTAATGGGCAACTCAAAACAATATGAAATTCAATGAGAAGAAATTTCGACTACTCAGATATGGGAAACTTGAGGAAATTAAAAATGTATCAGGGTATACGACAAATTCTAACCATACAATAGAGCGGAAAGTAATGTGAAGTACCTGAGAGTAATAATGTCAGAGGGTCTCGACTTCAAAGACCACAACAATGTATCTACCTCATCCGCTAGGAAAATGATAGGATGGATAGTGAAAACCTTCAAAACTAGGGACGCCAAGCCCATGATAACATAAGAACATAAGAACATAAGAAAGAAGGAACACTGCAACAGGCCTACTGACCCATGTGGAGCAGGTCCATGTCTCCCCCGGATTAGACCAATGACGCACACCCCGGATTATCCCAATGACCCACCCAGCCTGATCCTCCATTGAAGGATGGAGCACTGCACCAGACCCAGCAGCACAAGCTAATCAGGTCCAACTCACACCTACCCACACCCTCTCATGTATTTATCTAACCTATTTTTAAAACTACACAACGTTTTAGCCTCAATAACTGTACTCGGGAGTTTGTTCCACTCATCCACAACTCTATTACCAAACCAGTGCTTTCCTACATCCTTCCTGAATCTGAATTTTTCCAACTTGAAACCATTGCTGCGAGTCCTGTCATGGCTGGAAATTTTCAGCACGCTATTTATATCCCCTTTATTTATTTCTGTTTTCCATTTATACACCTCGATCATATCCCCCCTAATTCTACGCCTTTCGAGACAGTGCAGATTCAGGACCCTCAGTCTATCCTCATAGGGAAGATTTCTGATACATGGGATCATCTTTGTCATTCTCCTTTGTACGTTTTCCAGAGCATTTATATCCATTCTGTATTACGGTGACCAGAACTGAGCAGCATAGTCTAAATGAGGCCTAACCAAGGATATATAGAGTTGAAGAACAACCTGAGGACTTCTATTATTTATACTTCTAGATATGAAGCCAAGAATTCTGTTAGCTTTATTGCGAACACTAATGCACTGTTGTCTTGGTTTTAGGTTACTGCTAACCAGAACTCCTAAATGTTTTTCGCAATCAGTAGTATTAAAGATTTACATTATTTAGTTTATAAGTGGCATAGTTATTTAACTGTCCAGCATTTAGAACTTTGCATTTGTCAACATTAAACTGCATCTGCCACTTCTCCGACCATTGCGTCAGTCTATTCAAATCATCTTGGAGTGCTCTAATGTCCTCATTAGAATGAATTGGACGGCCTATTTTGGTGTCATCAGCAAATTTGCTTATGTCGCTATTTATTCCCTCATCTATGTCGTTTATGTAAATTGTGAACAACAACGGGCCCAACACTGACCCCTGAGGAACACCGCTTGTGACGTGCCCCCTTTCTGATTTCTCCCCATTTATGCAAACTCTCTGCTGTCTATTTGTCAGCCATGCCTCTACCCAGGAAAAAATTTCTCCTCCTATTCCGTGTGCCCTAAGTTTCCTCAATAGCCTCTAGTGTGGAACTCTATCGAAAGCCTTACTGAAGTCCATATACACAATATCATATTCATTACCATGATCTATCTCTTCAAACACCTTAGTGGAAAAAGTTAGTAAATTCGTAAGACAGGAACGCCCCTTTGTAAAACCGTGTTGAGAATCATTAATCAATCTGTGCCTGTCAAGATGGCTACGAATTCCTTCTGCAAATATTGATTCCATAAATTTTCCCACTATGGAGGTAAGGCTTATTGGTCTTTAGTTCGAAGCCAAGGACCTGTCACCTGCCTTGTAAATAGGTGTTACATTTACCATTTTCCACTTATCAGGCACTATGCCAGTTTGTAGTGATATGTTAAAAAGATTAGCCAAAGGTATGCTAAGTTCCTCTTTACATTCCTTTAACACGCTTGCAAACAGTTCATCAGGCCTGGGGATTTGTTAGGTTTTAGTTTCTCTATTTGTCTGAGGACCATGTCACTAGTTACCGCAATCGTACATAGTTTATTATCATCCTGTTCTACATAATCTATTATTTCAGGAATATTGCTGTATTTTCCTGGGTGAAAACTGAGAGGAAGTAGGTATTTAGAATTTCACACATATCCTTATCACCGTCAGTGATCTGGCGAGAGTTACTCTTAAGTGGGCCAATCTTGTCCCTAATCTTACTTCTGTATACCTGAAAGAACCTTTTTGGGTTAGTCTTTGAATCCCTTGCGACCTTAGCCCCATAATCCCTTTTTGCTTTTCTTATTACATTTTTTATTTCTCTCTTTAATTGAATATATTAGTTTCTTAACTGCTCATCCCCTCTTTTGATACGCCTATATATGCCTCTCTTTTGACCAATGAGATGTTTTAATCTATTGTTCATCCATTTGGGATCATTTTTGTTAGATCTAATTTCCCCACTCGGAACAAAAGTTGTCTGGGCAGATAGGACTATGCTCTGAAAAACGTGATATTGGCAACCAAGATCACCTACCTGACCCATAGTCAGGACATCCAAATTTAGCCCGCCCAAGTAATTTTTCAGTCCCATGAAGTCGGCCAAGCGAAAATCTGGGACAGAGATTTGATTGAAGTTATCTGGGTAATTCCATGATATATTGAAACTAAGTGATTTGTGATCACTTTCCCCAAGCTCATCATTAACCTCAAGATTTTTGATTAGTGAATCTTTGTTGGCAAGAACCAGGTCAAGCAAATTGTTTCTCCTAGTTGGTTTTGTCACAACCTGTTCTAAAAAGCAATCCTGAACCGTATCAAGAAAGTCACTAGACTCAAGATTTCCTGTCATATTGTTCCAATCAATTTGTCTAAAGTTAAAATCTCCCATTATCACAACATTTTCATATCTAGATGCCTTATGAATTTCGTCCCATAACAGCTTACGGCACTCCCTATCAAGGTTTGGGGGCCTATAAATCACACCCAAAATCAATTTGTCACGTCCCTCGAGAAACTGTAGCCAAACAGATTCTGTGTTCGATGTTTCTAATCTTATATCATGTCTAAGACAACAATTTAAATTTTCTCTGACATACATCGCCACACCACCACCCTTCCTGTTGATCCTATCAGTGTGGAATAGTTTATAACCCTGTATGTTGCATTCAGAAGGCATTTCTCTTTCTTTCAGGTTGAACCAGGTCTCTGTTATACCAATAATATCTATATTACCTACACTTGCAAGTAATTTTAGCTCATCTGTCTTATTTCTTAGACTCCTACTGTTTGTATAGTAAACCTTAAGGGAGCTAGTCACTCGTTGCCCTCTACTATAACTCTCTTTGTTTATTGATCAATTGATTTGCCATTACTAGCAACTTTATTTTGGATATTGTCTTTTAAACATATCCCTGAGGTATCTCAGTAATAACTGCTGTCTTTAACTCTAATGCTGCAGCCTGATTGTTTCCCACAAACACCCATACCTCTATAATCTATCAGTTTAAATTCCTAGACAAGTCATCAATTACCCTCTCAATTGAATTGGCTAATGCAACCACTCCATCCCCAGAGAGATGAACCCCATCCCTTGCAAACATATCACGTTTGCCAAAGAATAGGTCCCAGTTATCAATGAATGGGATTGCAAGTTCCTTGCAGTACCTGTCTAGCCAGCAATTTATACCAATTGCCCTAGACATCACATCCATTCATTGCCCACTCCCTTTCTAGGCAAGATGCTATATATGATTGGGATCCCTCCCTTAGACCTAAGTACTTCTATGGCTGACCTGTACTTATCCAGCAGCTTCTCTCCCCTGCCCTTCCCAATGGCATTACCCCCAGCACTAAGACAGATAATGGGCTTGTTCCCATTACCTGCCATAATATTATCCAACCTGCTGACTATGTCGCCAACTCCAGCTCCAGGAAGACACACTCTCTGTTTGACCTTTCTGTCTCTGTTACAAAATGCACGGTCCATATATCTTACCTGAGAATCGCCTACTATTAAAATATTCTTACCTTGATTAGCAGGGGAATCAGTGGTACCTTCAACCTCACTAACCACTGAAGTACATTCATCTTGGAGAACAGAGAATCCATTTCCTACCTTCACATCTTCTCTATCAACTCTCCTCATCTTCCTTCTTCCTGAACTGTGAACCACTTGCCACTTAAAGCGGCTGCCACTCTCACTGCTGGTGACCATTCCTACCTTACCAGCTAAATCCTTCTCACACTCGCTCCCAAACTCATCTATGCGAAGCTTCAGCTTCCTATTTTCCTCCTGAAGAAGTAGAATCTCCTTCTTCAACACTTGAACCTGGGATTTTAAAGTACTACAACAAGCCATGGTGCTTGGTAACAGCCCACGCTAACTCCCAAGAGCTTAGGCAGGTATGACCGCACGTGAGTGTAGAAAGAACTTTCACGGTTCACACAGATACGATAAAGCACCTAAATTACTGGGAACTGTTGAAGGACCTTGATCTGTATTCCCTGGAACGCTGGCGAGAGAGATGCATGACAATATACACTTGGAAGGTCCTGGAAAGATTGGTACGAAACCTGCACACGAAAATCACTCCCTATGAGAGCAAAAGACTCGGCAGGAGATGCAACATCCCCCCGATGAAAAGCAGTGGCGCCACGAGTTCATTGAGAGATAACATAATAAGTGCCTGGGGCTCAAGACTGTTCAACTGCCTCCCAGCATACGTAGACCCTTGGCTGTCTTTAAGAAGGCACTGGACAGGCACCTAAAGTCAGTACCTGACCAACCGGGCTGTGGTTCGTACGTCAGCTTGCGTGCGGCCAGCAGTAGGGGTCTGGTTGATCAGACCCTGATCCATCATGAGGCCTGGTCTCAGACCGAGCCGCGGGGGCGTTGACCCCCGAAACACTCTCCAGGTAAACTCAAGGTTGTTTATTTGGATTTTAGTAAGACCTTTGATAGAGTACCGCACCAGAGACTGTTAAAGAAAGTGGCAGCTCATGGCACTGGAGCAAAAGTGCTGTCATGAATCGAGTCATGGCTCACCAACAGAAAGCAGAGAGTGTGCATAAATGAGGTAAAATCGGAGTGGGAATCTGTAACAAGTGGCGTTCCGTTATTATTTATACATCAATGATCTTGACTAGGGAATCACTAGTGATATGAGCAAATTCGCTGATAACACGAAGATGGGTAGGATAATCGATTCAGACGTAGATGTCACGGAACTTCAGGAGGAATTAAACAAACTCATTTCGTGGTCAGAAAAGTTGGAGATGCAGTTCAAAGTGCAAAGTTCTGAAGCTTGGAATGTTCACTTATAAGCTAAATAATGTAGAAATTAGCTGTACAGTATGCGAAAAGGACTTGGGGGCTATAGTAACCTGCAACCTTAAACCAAGACAGCAATGCCTAAGTGTACGTAAAAAGGCAAATATATTCATGGGATTTATATCAAGAAATGTAAGCAACAGAAGTTCAGAGGTTATACTGCAGTTTTACATATCATTAGTGAGGCCTCACCTAGATTATGCAGCTCAGTTCTGGTCTCCATATTACAGAATAATAATAATAATAATAATAATAATAATAATAATAATAATAATAATAATAATAATAATAATAATAATAATAACAATAATAATAATAATAATATAATAATAATAATAATTTATTTTGACATGATACAAAGAAATATAATAATAGTTGGGTGTACATGTCAAAAGCCCATGTATTTGCAAAACATTTCGGGCAAAAAACTAACTTTAGATTAATAAGGCAATAACAGTACATATGATCATTGGATGAGTTACAATGAATACATGAGAACTGAGTATTCTAATGGGTCATTCATTGAGAATACGTACAATTTTGATTATTACCCTTAGGCGGACACAATGGATTGAGTACAGATATTGAGAGTATGTATTGATTATACGGATTGATAGTCATACCTATGTTCATGATACTGAGAAAATGCATGTATAGTTTTTACATATATATTTATGATGGGCTGAGATAGGTTAAGGAGATAAGGTGTTTTAAACTGTAATTTTAAAAATGTTAGCTGAGTCAGTAGTTCCGGAGATTTCTGGCAGAGAGTTCCGGATTTTGGGCCCATTTAAGTACAACGAATTTTTGGAAAGACATGGGAAATGACAAAAGTCGTATCATCAGCAAAGAGAATAGACTTAAGTTGTTGTAATACGTTTGGAAGATCGTTTATGTATAAAAAGAAAAGGAGGGGGCCAAGAACGCTACCTTGTGGTCCATCAATGTCCAGGAGTCTTGTTGAGGAGGTTACGTCCTTGACAGAGACGTATTGCATTCCATTGGTAAGGAAGGACTTGATAAATGTATGTTCATGGCCTCTTATACCGTAATCATCAAGCTTGAGGAGTAGGATGCTGTTATTTACTGTATCAAAAGCAAGCTTTCTTAAGGTCGATAAAGAGCCCAAGCGGGAATTTGTTTATTTTTTTTTCCAGTGCTGTGTATAGTAGGTGTATCTTTTTTATTATTGCGTCATTTTCGCTTTTGTTTATCCTGAAGCCAAACTGGCAGGGGTTGAGGATGCTTTGTGATGTTATGAAGGAGTATAACCTTCAGTGTACGAGTTTCACAAAGATTTTGGAAAGTAAAGGCAAGTTTGATATTGGTCTATAATTGTTTACATCTGTTGGGTCTCAACCTTTGTGTATTGGTGTAATCCTTGCTATTTTGTGTGATGTCGGGAAAGTGTTGGTTTCTAGGGATTTGTGGGTGAAAGAATCTGAGCCGCTCATTTATACATTAGTGGCAGTACTTGGGATACATTTCCTGATTTGTTTCTTAGTGAGTTAATAATCATGGTAACTACAGTGAGCTATTTTGGTGTAAGATAGTGGGATGTTGGAATTGGAATTTTACTGGCGAGATTTGATCCTATGGTTGAGAAGTCATTTAACTTGTTAGCTGTATCAATAAGTTGGAGTTTCGGTTCTTTTGGTTTAGTTAGTAAAATATTACCAGCTCTGTTCGGTTTGTGGTGCCCAGGATCTGAGAGAGTGTTTTCCAGGTCATTTTTATGTCTCCTCTCGTTTTAGTGAATCTATTAGCATAGTACAGTTGAAAACATTCAGCGAAGAATGCCAAAATTAATACATACAATTACAAATCCTCTTTATGATGAAAGATTGAAGTCCCTTAAATTACATTCACTTGTAATACGAAGAATGAGGGGAGACATAATCGAAGTGTATAAGTGGAAGATGGGTATTACAAGGGGGATATGAATAAAGTCTTGAGGATAGCCCTCTAAGAGACAACCCGCAATAATGGATTTATATCAGATAAGTTTTGATTTAGAAAGGATATAGGAAAGTATTGGTTTGTTAATAAGGTAGTTGATGAGTGGAACAGTCTGCCTAGTAGGGTTATTGAAGCTAAATTTCGCGTGGTTCAAATTTAGGTTGGACAAATACATGAGTGAGAGGGGTTGGATTTGAGTGGGACTTGCACATGAGTAAATAAATTTATGAAAGCCTGGGTAGGGTTGAAAACGGGTTGGACAAATATTCTGTTAGTGGGATGGACTTTTGAAGTACCTGCCCAGTATGGGCCAACAGGCCTGCTGCAGTGGTCCTTCTTTCGTATGTTCTTATTTTCTTATGATGTTGGCGAAGTTTTCAGCTTGTAGGTGTTCCTTATACAACTTGGCTAGGAGGGTGCTGTTGGTGGACTCCATTCCCATACCGATTTTTTTTTTTTTTTTTTTTTTTTTTGTAGAGCTTGTTATTGAAAGGAAAACAGTTGAAATTAATGCAGAGTTAATCAAGTCAATAAAATTACCAGGAGGTAGAGGAAAATTAAGGTCCTGATTGACTTAACGTCGTAGAACGTTAATGGCTTGTGTGGTGGGCACTTTAGTGCCCACCACACAACCCATTAATGTTTTATTTTTATTTCAGAGGGAAAGGTCTCTGATGCGGTTGTGAAGTTCGCCTGAATGCTTCAGATGAGCGGGGTTGATGATCCCCAGTAGGCAGGAAAGATGTTTGGCAAGAACTCTGGCTAGTCTGAGTAATGCACTGCCTATACCTGATGTGATTGGTCTGAGAGGAATATTATGTTTATGGGTATTAGGTAAACTATTCATGTGTGCTGGTTTAGGGTTGCTGGGTATCAAGCGCGGAAGTTTCTTCCCCTCACTAGCGCATTTCTGTATTTGTCTGGTTTTATACAGGAAATCTTTGGTGAGTGTCTCCCACTGTTGTGGATTGGTGGGGTCGTATGTAGACCGGTCATTCAAAAGGTCCATCATGTTGGTGTTGTGTTTACTGCTGTTGAGTATAACGACTCCATCTCCTTTGTCTGCAGTGTTGACGATAATATTTGAGTTAATAGCAAGATCCTTAAGGGGACTGATTTACCGCCTAGAAAGATTATTAAAAGGCTCACATAATGATGCGGTGAGAATGCCCTGTATATAACTCTTCTGGAGTTTATTGTCACTGCGTCTGTGGCTCTGAGATTCTCGCCCGATTTCCTTCCATCGACTGTTAGTGCAGAAGAACTGAAGCTTGCGAATGAGTTTAATCTTCTGTTGGAGGTTGGCCGTGGTTACTGTGCTGAGATTATGCTCAGCAGTGTGGTGGCCATTATGAACATTGACCCTCATATTCCTTGTGATTTCAGTGGATTCCTTAGCCATATTAAAAAGTTCGTCAATACACACAGTTAAGTAACTTTTGTAGCTGGAGAGAAAGGGTGTCTGGGGTTTTAGGGTTGTGTAGGAGTAGATTTAGAAATCACCTCCTCAACCAGGCAATCTTGTTGGAAGTTGTCTGTTGCGAAAACTGTGAGCACGACGAAGCATGTCCAAATAACGTCTGCATAAAATGTTCATTATGTTGCGATGTCCGACAGATTGTATTAGTGTTGGTAGAATTACCGATAATATGTTTTTTATACCTGGAGTATAACTGGAGAGGGTTTCGGGGGTCAACGCCCCCGCAGCTTGGTCTGAGACCAGGCCTCGTGGCGCATCAGGGTCTGAGCAACTAGGCTGTTACTGCAGGCCACATGCAAACAGACGTATGAATCACAGCCCAGCTGGTCAGGTACTGACTTTAGGTGCCTGTCGAGTGCCTTCTTGGAGAGATCAAGGGGTCTATTGGTAATCCCCCTTATGTATGCTGGAAGGCACTTGAAAAGTCTTGGGTGTGACACATTTTGTGTTGTCTCTCAGTGCACTCGTGGGGCCCCTGCTTTTCATTGGGGAAATGTTGCATCTCTTGCCAAGTCTTTTGCTTTCATAGGGAGTGATTTTCGTGTGCAAGTTTGGTACTACTCCCTATAGGATTTTCCAAGTGTATATTATCATGTATCTCTCTCGCCTGCATTCCAGGGAATACAAATCAAGAGACTTCAACCGTTCCCAGTAATTTAGGTGCCTTATCGTACTTATGTGTGCCGTGAAAGTTCTTTGTACACTCTCCAGGTCATCAATTTCGCCTGCCTTGCAGGGGGCAGTTTGTGTATAGCAGTATTCCAACCGAGAGAGAATAAACGATTTGAAGAGAATCATCATGGGATTGGCATCCCAAGTTTTGAAGGTTCTGATTATCCATCCCATCATTTTCCTAGCAGATGCGGTAGATACAATGTTGTGGTCTTTGAAGGCGAGATTCTCTGACATTATCACTCCAAGGTCCTTCACATTACTTATTCGTTCAATGGTATGTTTAGAATTTGTTGTATACCCTTATACAGTTTTAATTTCCAATCTTAATAGTTGAAATTTCTCTTCATTGAACTTCATATTGTTTTGATTGGCCAATTTGAAGATTTGGTTGATGTCTGCTTATAGTCTTGCGGTGTCTTCGATAGAGGTCACTGTCGTGGCAATCCAGGTGTCATCCGCAAAGGAAGACACGGAGCTATGGCTTACATCTCTGTCTATGTCCGATATGAGGATGAGGAATAGATAACAAAAAACGGCGCAATACCGTTACTGGAACAATACACAAAAAACCCGCACACAGAAGAGAGGAACTTACGACGACGTTTCGGTCCGACTTGGACCATTTACAAAGCCACACCAAGTGACTTTGTAACTGGTCCAAGTCGGACAGAAACGTCGTCGTAAGCTCCTCTCTTCTATGTGCGGGTTATTTGTGTATGAGGAATAGGATGGGAGCAAGTACTGTGCCTTGTGGAACAGAGCTTTTCACTGTAGCTGCCTCGTACTTTATTCTGTTTACTATTACTCTTCGTGTTCTGTTTGTCAGGAAATTATAGATCCATCTACCAACTTTCCCTGTTATTCCTTTATCACGCATTTTATCAGCTATTACACCAAGGTCACACTTGTCGAAGGCTTTTTGCAAAAGTCTGTGTATACTACATCTGCATTTTGTTTTTCCTCTATAGAATCCAGGACCTTATCCTAGTGCTCCAGCAGCTGGGGCAGGCAGGAGCGACCTGCTTTAATCCCGTGTTGTCCTGGGTTGTGTAACTGATGGGTATCTAGGTGGTTGGCGATCTTGTTTCTTAGAACCCTTTCAAAGATTTTTATGATATGGGATGTTAGTGCTATCGGTCTGTAGCTCTTTGCAATTGTATAAGGACACAGACGCAAGTAATGTGGCATTTTATTGTGGCAACGTTTCGCTCTCCAGGATCTTTGTCAGGCCGTTACAAACAATGTACGGCAATCAGTCCCTCAGCCTTGAAGTTCATAATAAGCACCGTAGTCTTCCCTTTATGTCTTTGAATTATAATGATAAAGCCAATGGCAGGAGAAACGTCAACAAAAAAATACCCTGAGGTTGTGCATTTGTCTAAATCTTCCCACTGACTACTTCTCTTCCAAAACTGTCTGCCCTTCTTCTGGCCTCCACAGATGCTGTTTTGTGAAGGCATTCTTGATATACAACTTTCCTAATGTGAATCATAGTCCTGGCTTCATCTCAGTAGATGCCTTCCTTCCTCATTATATTGTCAAATCCTCCATGGTTCAGAGCACTCGAGACTTGACCTGATCTTTAACTCCTCCTCTCCTTACCTATATTTTCTTTGTTTTTACTTTTCTTCTGCCTAGGTGTGTTCTGTCCTTCAGTTTATTGCCCTAGGTTTTTAGTCCAAACCGTCATGAGCAATTAACTCTTCTGCAATGTTCTCTTCAATTGACCTCTTCGCTTCTGGGCCGAGAGGTTGTGCTTCGCTTTTGCTCCTGCATTCGTCAAACACCATTGATGGAGGACGGACGTTGGCTGCTGCACTCGCTATAGTTGGTATCACTGAGCGAATTTTGCAAGATGGCCCAGTCTACCAGGAGGAGGATAAACACTGTGTGTATTGAGGTGTTGAAAGGCGCAGTTTACAACACCAATGCGTCAGTTATGCTGTGTTACAAAAAACGCGATTTCTAAAAAGCTTAGAGATCTCCAGTGAATACTAGAAAGGACTGCCCTTCTAGCATCCAGCCTGTTACTGGGTTTTCGTAACAATTAGTCAGTATCCTTGTCCAATTATCCATTAGAATTCAATAAAAATTAATAGTGCTTCAGGATTACAACTGATAGGCTACTAACTAGAGAAATTAAAATTTAATAAATTTATTAATAATTAAGTTGTCCAGGCGTATATCAAATTAAATTAAATCAATATCAACAAAATAAGAATAATCACTTCTCTCGAGTACAATATTATTGTGCTGAAAGCACATATCACATTTATAATTCTTAAGTACCGTCTGGTACATTAACATTTAATAAGATATTACAGTTATGTACAAGTAAGTTTGTGTGTATGTGTGTAAGTACTCTAAATAGTTCGCTATGTCTCACGACTCGACTAGACTTAAACAAGTGACTGACAAAGTCCACTCACAAACTAACTTCTTGACCAACTGGCAATCAGAACAGTCTGCTTGAACAATAAAAAGAATGCTAAGCCCAATAGCAATATAACAAGCAAAAGTGACACAGAATCAGGAACAAGGAGATAATATAACGACACTAAGTAGGGACCATCTGCAGATCCTCCACAAAAGTCACACAACTCCCATACTACTGAATCTAAGTTCAGCATAAGAAAATCCCCGACTGTGACAGTACAAAGATACCAGTACAAGTTAGGTCAGAAGCTACAGCTCAGGACCTGAGTTACTCAGAGTGTCTATGCGACACACAACCTCAGTACAACGTCGAAAATCACTAAGTCTATACAATGTTCTGTGAACAGAGTTCTACAGAACCAACAATAAAGCTACAGAGACGATCTTCCAACAAGGGCCAATAAGGGAGAGTTAGGCACTTGTCAGGAATACGTCCAACCACCAAGCGAGTCTAGACCAGACTGAATACTTCAGGCGAGGTGAGAACCCCCCCCCCCCCATCACGTGATAGCTCTGTGGACAGTTGCTGCCCAGCAACAGAGAAGCTGGCAGAGTAACGAGCCACAAGCGATAATTACAGTAGTTAGACAATCAAGACTTGAACTACGAGCACATAATATGAAAGTTACATCCTACCTAACAACATAACTAAGTCAAATAATAATATAATGCAATATATTTACGATTTAGCTATTATCGCAAATGTAAGCAATATAAAATTATATGAAAAGGTAATATACATTATATACATATACATAATATACATCATATACATTGTGACCCATTCAGGGGTTGCAACATGCTGCCTGCCATCTTAAGATATACCTACTGCATCAATGACGACGATTTGTATAGAATTGCTTTGAATGGAGCTACAAGAATCTTTGTGAAATTCGTGACGGCTGCTGTATATGACAAGATGGTGGATAAGTACCATGATGTGTGTATGCTGGTTAACCCTGGTTTAGAAGTATGTATGAGGGACATATCCAAGTATTATACTTGGGTAAAGATATGGAACGTCCCATTTGAGGCGGATGAGGAATACATAAAAGCAACTTTCAAAGAGTCTGGTGTTATACATCAAGCAACAGTTGGAAGGTGGTCTGAGGGAATGTATGCTGGACTGCATGAGGGATCCTTTATCCTTAAGATGTCCTTGCGCAAAACTATACCATCATATGTGACATTGAGTGACTTTAGAACTCAGGTATATGTCACATACGGGGGGCAGAGAAGAGCATGCAGACTGTGTGGAGTGTATGATTGTTACGCAGAAAGGTGGGATACCTGGAAGCTTGAGCCTTGTCTAAGGGTAAAGGTAAAAGTTACACACATCCCAGGGCTATCCCAGCCAAAACAGAAAGCGCTAAACCAGTATTTGTTACTTCAATGGGCTGGTTAACAGAGAGTTAGGCAAGAATCCTAGTTAGGAAAATATATCTATTTTTTCAACATAACACTATATACACCCTCTAGAAAACACTTTAATCCTAAACGCCCAAAGGAGGGTACACAAGAAACAGCTGGCTGAAAGTCCAGCCACCATAACCACTAGGCCTAGTCAGCGCCAGGCTGTCACTACTCCACTACCAACCCCATTTCTTATTTCCTCACTCATCCCACAGCACCCTGACCATGTCAGAGCCTAGGTGGGCATACAGGTAAGCCATAGAAGAGCCTATGGCTTGGGTACACAACTACAAACTTAGCTTAAATACACAGCACCTCCGACGCCAGCCTCCACACCATGCTGACCCCACGTGACTCCCCAAGCCACGCTTACTCCGCGTACCCAAACACCGTGGGAAAATAAATACCTAGCAGGATTTCTTTATAATTACAGTTAGAGTACTTTACAGTACCCCCAAATGCACATTATGAATTATAAAAATATTCTTTATAATTATAACATTCATACTCTTACGGCACACTTCTCCACTATATGTACATTACAATGTCATGCAGAACCCTGCATAACAACATTACAGTGTCATGCAGAACCCTGCATTACAATGATCATATGGCTGTGATGTGTCCTCGACGATCGTCACCTGAGACGCATGGAGAAGGGAAAGGAGTGGAGAAGGAGAGAGAGGTGACGACCCAGTTAATAACACAGAAGCATCCTCGGGCTCACAGGGCATGGAGTGAAATCGTGGAGGACAATCCGGTGTAATGTGTAACATTACCGGAGGTCTCTCAGGTGATTGAGACCATGCGTATAGAGGATGAGGTGAGACAAGGTAAATTGTGTAGCGAAATTTCAGCTGCAATAGACACTGTTATACAGGGATTCTTGGAGGATCAGAATAGGGATGGAACACTATATATGGTGTCGGATGGGATATCTGCAGATAAGGGTGGAATTCATGAGGAGGACAATGTGGGTGATGGGGATGGGCAACCACAGAGGATTTGTGAGGCTGTGGTTGAAGTGCATAAGGTTGAAAGTGCAGATGAGGACATGCACATAGTTGAGGCATCACGAAAGAGAGAGGGAGGTGCTTCTGACAGTGATGATGTTTTGACACCTGCGCAAAGATCTGGTAAGAAACACTCAGTGGATGTCCCCAAAAAAGTATCCGGGGGGGGGGGGGGGTAAGGGGCCGGGGAAAGGTGAGGCAAGGAAAGGGCACTGTGAAAAGCATACTGTGCAAAAACGTAAGGACCCGTATGAACATCGATCGATTGGTGAGCCCCCGATAACATTTTTAAGTGCCTAACGTTAAATGTAAATGGCCTAAGGGCAGATGTAAAGCGCAGGATCTTTAGTGACGTTTTAAAGAGACATGGAATGCAGATCATATTTTTATAAGAGCATAATTTTTAAGTAACAAAAAAAGGCACAATACCATGACTGGAACGATACACAAATAACCCGCACATAAAAGAGAGAAGCTTACGACGACTTTTCGGTCCGGCTTGGACCATTTAGTGTGACTTTGTAAATGATCCAAGTCGGACCGAAACGTCGTCGTAAGCTTCTCTCTTTTATGTGCGTGTTATTTGTGTATAATTTTAAGTATGGAAAGGATTTGTTGATAGATGAGTACAAGGTTTATGCTGGATATACTGGGAAGCTTAAGGGAGGTGCTGCGGTATTAATAGCTGAGGCCAGTCCTTTTCAATTGTTGCACTGGGAAGAAGGGGGAGATGGGAGAGTAGTGAGGGTGGATGGGACATGGGGTGGGGTACGAGTGTGTTTTGTGAGTGTGTCCATGCCGGCGGACAGCAATAGGCGTGCTAAAGAGGATTTTGTTCGGGACACACTAATTTATCATATGAAGGGGTTACCAGTTTATACATTATTT
Source organism: Cherax quadricarinatus (assembly GCF_038502225.1). NCBI lineage: Eukaryota > Metazoa > Arthropoda > Malacostraca > Decapoda > Parastacidae > Cherax > Cherax quadricarinatus. The sequence continues at coordinate 30,647,970 of NC_091321.1, read as the reverse complement.
GGAGGGGATTGGAATGGTGTGATACGTAGGAAGGATGTGGAGCCACGAGGAGCTGGGTGTGTGTTGGGAGTCCTACGGGATGTATTAGGGGGAGTCGGATTAGTGGAGGTAGTTAGTGGGGAGGGGTGGGTGGTGGAGCATACTTATGTGAAGAGCGGTTATGCGGCATGCTTGGACCGCATTTATGCATCTCCTGGGATACAAGTTAATAATATGGAAACTAAATGTTGTATCTTCGGATCATAGAGGGGTGGTTGTGGAAGTGGGATGGGGTGAGTTGCTGAAACGTTTTATGGGTTATTGGAAACTAAATGTGAGCTTGTTAGAGGATATGGAAGGTGGACTTAGTTTTGTGGACTGGTGGAAAAATGAATGAAATAAAGGAAAGCTGGGAGGTGATATATTACTGTGGTGGGAGCAATGTGCTAAACCAGGGATCTGTAGTTTTTATATAAGGAAAGGAAGGGAGGTGGGACAATGGAAATATGGATTACAGAGGCATTTGGAGGGGAAGTTAAAACTGTGTTATGAAGGTTGTTGTGGAGTATATCCGGTTTCAGAGATCGAGGATATAAAGATGCAATTGCTGGAGATGCAGAATGCACGGTTTGATGGTGAAAGATTAAGGGGTGGGTTGGAAGATGTTTTATGGGGCGATAAGCCATCAGCTTGCGTTCTGCGGCGATTAAAAATCTGGCAAAATATAATGAATATGTTAAAATTAGAGGTACATCAGGACGTGGGTGGGTACACAGTGGGACAGCGGTTAGTAACGACTGAAGGCATGAGTGGTTTTGCAGATGAATGGTTTGAGATATATATGAGAGGGGGTAATAGGAAGATGGGGGACTTGCATATTATGGAGGAAGGGATATCACGTATCCTGGAACCAGAAGGCAGGGTGGAGATAGTGGGGCCCATAAGTGAAGATGAGGTTTTGAAGGCGTTACAGGGGATGAGTGTAAGGAAGACGCCAGGGATTGAAGGTATTCCAAATGATTTTTATTTAAGTAACTGGGAGGTCTTGAAGGAATGCTTGGTGAATTTGCTAAATGAATTGAAGGTAAAGGGATGCATGGGTATGATGCAACAAATAGGGGTCGTTGTCATGATTCCGAAGGGGGAAGTGCAGAATAGCATCCTGGATTGTAGAGGTTTATCTTTAATGTGTGGTTATTACAAATTGTTTGCAAGGGTTTTAAGTAATAGGTTACATAGTGTTATTGGGACAGTTATAGATAAGGGACAAATGGGTGTGCCGGGGCAGTCAATGATTAGTGGACATGGGAAGATTAAGGATTTTATAGATGACTGTAGAATGAGTGGAGGGGTGTACTTGCTTTGGATTGGAAGGGTGCTTATGATTGTGTAGAGCGAGAGACGTTATGGATGATAATGAGGCACATGAGTTTAAGCGAGGAAATTGTCCGATGGGCGGAAACATTATACAAAGGTGCAGTACTACAGGTGCAAATCAATGGACGTATGGGAAAGGTAGTTCGTATGGGTAGGGGACTGAGACAGGGATGCCCCATGTCTCAGATCCTATTTGCATGTCTACAAGATCCTTTATATAGGATGATTAATGTTGGGGTAGATGAAGGGGGGGGGTACGGCAGCGGGGTGCTCCTGGTATAGTTGGGGGAGAAGAGGGATTAAGGAATGTAGGTCGAATAGTTGAGATATTTAGTGGGGCAACAGGTATGCGTCTTAATGGAGTTAAGTCTAAATAATTAGAGGTTGGTTCATGGGTGAGAGGGAACTTGGGACAAAAGTATGGTTGGCAGGTAGTAGATCAAATTAAAGTATGTGGAGTATTATACAGAAGGGCAAGAAGTTAGAGAGGCCAACTCCATAAGGGTTGTGCAAGGAGTATTAAAGAGATTGGAGGGAATACGGACGAGTGGGCTGACGATCCATCAGAGGGTCACAGTTATAAATTTACCCTAAATTGTGGCATGTGGCAGTGGTTTATCCATTGATGAAGAATGATGTGAGGTTGGTCCAAAAGAAGGTAATGCGTTTTATTTGGGGATATGGTTATCATTGGTTTAAGCAGACAGTCGTGACAACATCATTGGGGAGGGGAGGATTAGGATTAATTCCACTGTGTAGTAGACTGAAAAGCATGTATGTGAAACATAGTTATATACGGTTGGGTGGGGATCGGGGTGTAAGGGTGAGTGAGGTTATGGATGTTGTGAGGCAGTGGTGGGGGGGGTAGGGAATTGGAGGAGTGTATGTGTATGTTGAGATTTTTATTGAGGGTTAGCATACCGGGAAAAGTGCTGGTGCGAGTTTTGGGGAGGACTGTGAGGGGTAATGAGGTGATGGAGGGAGAGAATGTCTTTCCTTTATATAATTGGGCAGGTATCTGGGGTGCGTTTCGTAAGTTACGTTTAAAGCCAAGGGTGTGGGAAACTATGTATAGATTTTTTACATGGGATATTACCCACTAAAATAAGTTTGTATCATATGAGAGTTGTGTAGTCCACATGTTGTGTTTTGTGTAGGGAGGCGGAGACTGTGTATCATGTGGTATATTTTTGTGAGGGTATCGCAAGGGTACGTCTATGGTTTCGTAGGGTCTTGGATATGGTTGGAGGAGGTAGGTTAATGGTATTGAAAGCATTGAGTTTGGACATAGAGGGAGTGTGTGATAGTGTGAGAAGGGCGGTCATGCGGTAGTGGATTATATTAATATATCGTGGGCTATGAGGGAGGTGGAGGGGGTAGTGCAAATACGGGCTTTAGCTGGGCATTTCTATAAAACGAAGTGTAGGAATGAGGTCGTGTATGGAAGGAGATGGGATATAGAACTTCCAGTTCAGTATAGAGGTATGAATGTGCGTAGGTTGCGAGAATTATTAGTGTAAGGGTTGAATGGGATTGGTCTCAGCCAGATGAGGGGGGGGGGGGTATGAGTGTATTCCTGGCATAAATTTTAGATAGAAAACTTTCTTGATGGGGCAAAGCTTTAAATGTAGATGTGTTTTATCATGGGTGGTCATGGGGAAGCGAGGGGGCTTACCAAACTGGTTCGGTATTTTTATATTTTTAGATATGTTAACGGGCATGTAGGGCACTGTTATAAATCCTGTGGACATATTGTTCAGTCATATGTCATGTGATATTATGTTTAGACTTTTGTACATATATATGTAAAAAGTGAGTCTGTGAATATATCAGGAGTTACCATGGCTGCTGACATTCTTCACTATAAGCAGAGTTTTGTGTTGGTCATAATAATAAGTTCAACCATGTGTTAATTTTCTTAATGTCAAATTGTAATGTATGTATAATAGTGTGTATATTACATTGTTGGAAAGATGTTTTTTGCCATCAAGATACTATGTCCTAGGGTTAAATTATGATGGTTATTTGTCTGTGTTCAATGAACAATGGTATGACGTTGTCAAATATGATGATCTGAGGTAAAAGGGGGGAGGGGGGTTACCTGGAGGTTATTCCGGGGATCAACGCCCCCGCGGCCCGGTCCATGACCAGGCCTCCCGATGGATCAGGGCCTGATCAACTAGGCTGTTACTGCTGGCCGCACGCAGTCCAACGTACGAGCCACAGCCCGGCTGATCCGGCACTGACTTTAGGTATCTGTCCAGCTCTCTCTTGAAGGCAGCCAGGGGTTTATTGGTAATTCCCCTAATGCTTGATGGGAGGCTGTTGAACAGTTTTGGGCCCCAGACACTTATGGTGTTTTCCCTTAGTGTACCAATGGCGCCCCTACTTTTTATTGGGGGCATTTTGCATCGCCTGCCCAGTCTTTTACTTTCGTAGGGAGTGATTTCTGTGTGCAGATTTGGGACCATTCCTTCCAAGATTTTCCAAGTGTAGATTATGATATATCTCTCCCTCCTGCGTTCCAACGAGTACAAGTCAAGTGCTTCCAAGCGTTCCCAGTAGTTAAGGTGCTTGACAGAACTTATACGTGCAGTAAAGGATCTCTGTACACTCTCCAGATCTGCGATTTCACCTGCTTTGAATGGAGATGTTAATGTACAGCAGTAGTCCAGCCTAGAGAGAACAAGTGATTTGAAAAGGATCATCATAGGCTTGGCAACTCTCGTTTTGAAAGTTCTCATTATCCATCCTATCATTTTCTTTGCACGTGCGATCGTGGCACTGTTGTGATCCTTGAAAGTGAGATCCTCAGACATTACTACTCCCAGGTCCCTTACATTATTTTTCCGCTCTATTGTATGGCCGGAGTCAGTAGTATACTCTGTTCTAGTTATTATCTCCTCCAGTTTTCCATAACGGAGTAGTTGGAATTTGTCCTCATTGAACATCATATTGTTTACCGTTGCCCACTGGAAAACTTTGTTTATATCTTCTTGGAGGTTAACCGCGTCCTCAGCAGATGACAGCCTCGTGCAGATCTTAGTATCATCCGCAAAGGATGATACGGTGCTGTGGTGTATATCTCTGTTTATGTCTGACATGAGGATAAGGAATAAGATGGGGGCGAGTACTGTGCCTTGTGGAACAGAGCTCTTCACTATGGCAGCCTCCGATTTAACTCTGTTGACCACTACTCTTTGTGTTCGATTTGTTAGGAAGTTGAAGATCCATCTCCCCACTTTCCCAGTTATTCCTTTAGCACGTATTTTATGGGCTATTACGCCATGATCGCATTTGTCAAATGCTTTTGCAAAGTCTGTGCATATTACATCTGCATTCTGATTTTCTTCCAGTGCATCCAAGGCCATGTCATAGTGATCCAGTAGTTGTGAGAGGCAGGAGCGACCTGCCCTGAACCCATGTTGCCCTGGATTGTGCAGATTTTGGGAATCCAGGTGATTTGCAATCCTGCTTCTTAGCACTCTTTCAAAGATTTTTATGATGTGGGACGTCAGAGCTATTGGTCTATAGTTCTTAGCTAATGCTTTGCTGCCACCTTTATGGAGTGGGGCTATATCCGTTGTTTTAAGTGACTGTGGAATTTCACCCATGTCCAAGCTCCTCCTCCATAGTGTACTTAGGGCACGCGAGAGGGGTTTCTTGCAGTTCTTAATGAAAACAGAGTTCCACGAGTCTGGGCCCGGGGCTGAGTGCATAGGCATGTTGTCAATGGCTTTTTCGAAATCTATCGGAGTTAGGGTAATGTCGGAAATCTGGCATACATTTATGGAGTTTTGAGGCTCATTCATGAAGAAATCATTTGGGTCGTCGATCCTCAGACCGATTAGTGGTTCACTAAACACAGAGTCGTACTGGGATTTCAATATTTCACTCATTTCCTTGTTGTCGTCTGTGTAAGTCCCATCCTGTCTGAGTAAGGGCCCGATACTAGATGTGGTATTTGCCTTGTTTTTGGCATATGAAAAGAAATATTTTGAATTTCTTTCAATTTCACTAATAGCTTTAAGCTCCTCCTGCCTCTCCTGGTTCCTGTAAGAGTCATTTAGCTTAAGTTCGATAGTTTCCACTTCCCTGGTCAGCGCCTCCTTTCGTGTATCAGATATTCTAGCACTCCTGAGGAGCTCAGTGACTCTTCGTCGTCTTCTGTAGAAGGAGCGTCTTTTTCTCTCCAGTTTACTCCTGCTCTTCTTCTTTCTTAGGGGAATATGCCTAGAACATGCTTCGGCTACCAGGAAGTTGATCCTTTCAAGGCACTAGTTTGGATCCATGTCATTTAAGACATCTTCCCAACATGTTTCGTTTAGGACATGGTTTACCTGGTCCCAGTTGATGTTCTTGTTGTTGAAATTGTATTTTGTGAAGACACCTTCACAGGTACATGCATTCTGTTGTTCAGGACCCCTATGCATGTACGTCTGGACTTCGATTAGATTGTGATCGGAATTAGTTGTTTTTGATATTCTTATGTCTCTTATCAGGTCCTCATTATTTGTGAAGATAAGGTCAAGTGTGTTTTCTAGTCTTGTTGGCTCCACTATCTGCTGGCTTAAGGTGTGTTTTTCGTAGAGACTTAGTAGCTCATGTGTGTGTGACCTTTGGGTAGTTGAACTACCCAAAAATATTTGTTATTGAATGTGCTTAATTAGTGTGTATATTGGGCATGGGGAGCGAGGAGGCTTAATAAATTGATTCGGCATTTTTATGATTTTTTGTAAGTTGATGGGCATGTATGACACTGATATAATTCCTGTGAATATAAATTTTCATATGTCATGTGATATTATGTATCAACTTGTGTACATATGTGTATATGTAATGTGTGAGTCCGTGACTGTATCATGTGTAATGTTCTCATGGATGACGGCATTCATAATTATGAACAATAAAATGGTATAAAATACCGACAGGTTGTTAGGTAAGACACATATGCAACAGTTAGGTATCTTTATTTCGAAACGTTTCGCCTACACAGTAGGCTTCTTCAGTCGAATACAGAAAAGTTGAGAGAAGCAGAAGAGACTTGAAGACGATGTAATCAGTCCATCACCCTTGAAGTTTTGAGGTGGTCAGTCCCTCAGTCTGGAGAAGAGTATTGTTCCATAGTCTGAAACAATATGGAGTTGAAGTGACAGGATGGAGCCTTATATAGCGCCAGGTGAGACGTAGGTCACTAGTAGAGGTAAGATTGTAGACGTTGAGAGGTCAGGTCCCTCTCAAATCCAGGGATTCTCACTAGTAGAGGTTGTCAAAGTTGATTTCAAGTCTGTACCAAGATACCCTTGAGTTGCAGTGTCTGACACAGTGAACAATAAAATGGGTTGTTCTCTCTGTCAGACACTGCAACACAAGGGTATCTGGTACAGACTTGAAATCAACTTCGACAACCTCTACTAGTGAGAATCCCTGGATTTGAGAGGGACCTGACCTCTCAACGTCTACATTCTTACCTCTACTAGTGACCTACGTCTCACCTGGCGCTATATAAGGCTCCACCCTATCACTTCAACTCCATATTGTTTCAGACTATGGAACAATACTCTTCTCCAGACTGAGGGACTGACAACCTCAAAACTTCAAGGGCGATGGACTGATTACATCGTCTTCAAGTCTCTTCTACTTCTATCAACTTTTCTGTATTAAACTGAAGAAGCCTACTGTGCAGGCGAAACGTTTCGAAATAAAGATACCTAACTGTTGCATATGTGTCTTACCTAACAACATTCATAATTATATAAACGGTTTTTAGTTATAGTCATAGTATTATATGGGTGTGAAGCATGGGTGATGAATGTTGCAGCGAGGAGAAGGCTGGAGGCAGTACTGATGTCATCTCTGAGGGCAATGTGTGGTGTGAATATAATGCAGAGAATTCGTAGTTTGGAAGTTAGGAGGAGGTGCAGGATTGCCAAAACTGTTGTCCAGAGGGCTGAGGATGGGTTGTTGAGGTGGTTCGGACATGTAGAGAGAATGGAACGAAACAGAATGACTTCAAGAGTATATCAGTCTGTAGTGGAAGGAAGGCGGGGTAGGGGTCGGCCTAGGATAGGTTGGAGGGAGGGGGTAAAGGAGGTTTTGTGTGCGAGGGGCTTGGACTTCCTGCATACATGCGTGAGCGTGTTTGATAGGAGTGAATGGAGACAAATGGTTTTTAATACTTGACGTGCTGTTGGAGTGTGAGCAAAGTAACATTTATGAAGGGGTTCAGGGAAACCGGCAGGCCGGACTTGAGTCCTGGAGATGGGAAGTACAGTGCCTGCACTCTGAAGGTGGGGTGTTAATGTTGCAGTTTAAAAACTGTAGTGTAAAGCACCCTTCTGGCAAGACAGTGATGGAGTGAATGATGGTGAAAGTTTTTCTTTTTCGGGCCACCCTGCCTTGGTGGGAATCGGCCAGTGTGATAATAATGAAAAAAAAAAAACTAAGTTCAATCTTATGTTCTTTATCTAAATATCATTTGTTATGTTGGCATCATCTATGCTTCTTCTACTAAAGAGGAAATGTTTTATTGTCAATAAGATACTATGTTCAAGGTTTAAATTATGTTGTTTATTCGTTTCTGCGTTTAATGAACAATGGTATGATCTGGGGTGGTGGGGGGGGGGTTGTGGGTGTACTGCTAAAACATATTTTATTAAATGTACTTAATTAATATGTATATTGCTGATAGGAAAGGGTCATTGAAAATAGTTTTTAATTAGTATTGCTTGCACAGTTTTCCTTTGTTTTTGTATAAAGAAATTTTACATGTAACAGGTGTGTGCAGTGTACTAAGTCACATATTATTCAAACTTGAAATGACTTGATTGATGTCGGGTATAATATTGTGTAATGTTGTTTTTCACACACGTGTTGGCGGTTGTACTGAGTCATGTGAAGAGGAAATTTTCTAAAGGCAATGTAACACGAGCGGTGAGTTTAGATTATGAAAACATAATTGTTTTTGTATGTGAAATATCTGACACTGTGTTCTTTTATTTATTTATTGTAATGTGTGTTTTAAATAAAATAAAATAAAATAATGTTCCCTTTTCTTGTCCTTAGACCTCCTCTACTACTGCTACTTCTTGTACTGTTAATATTGCCTCGCTTCACCCTACTTTCTGTCTCTTGTGCCGCTTCCACTATTCCTGCTACTTACTACTAATATCACTTCCATCACCATTGCCACCACAACAACTGCCTTTTTTTTTCCCCTCCTCTCTATGTCCAGTCCCTGCCCTCCTCGTATATATACTGGCTCTCTTACCTTCGTGTGTTAGTGTGTATCTTGCTAATGGTCCAAGTCGGACCGAAACGTTGTCATAAGTTTATTTCGTCTATGTTTCGGCTGTATGTGTATAGTTCCAGTCAAGGTATTATGTCTTTGCGTTCTTTATTTCTCCCAATTTCATTACATTTTCCCATAATTTCTCAATACTTCTCCATATTTCCCTATATACCTGAAGGGTTTTACGGAGGTCAACGCCCCAACGGATCGGGTCCATGACCAAATGTTTACTTATTTTCCCTCATTTTCCACATTTCTACCTAGAGGGTGTTCCTGGAATCAACGCCCCGGCAGCGTATCTGCCCAACTCCCTCGTGAAGGCAGCCAGGAGTAATTCCCGTTAAGCCTGGTGGGAGACCCAAGGATACTTATAGCGTTTCCTCTTAACTTACTAATGGCGCCCCTACTTTTCACTGGGGGTGTCTTGCACCATCTGTCCAGTCTTTTGCTTCCTATTTCCATAAGGAATGATTTTTGTGCGCAGATGTGGGACCAGTTCCTCTAGGATTTTACAGGTGTACATTATAATGCAACTCTCTCGCCTGCTCTCCAGTGAGTACAGGTCAAGTAACTCCAGTTGCCTGACGGAACTAATACGTGCAGTAAACATTCTATGTACTTTACCTAGATCTGTGATTTCACTTGCCTTGAATAGAGCTAATACTATACGGCAGTATTCTAGCTTAAAAAATGATCACTGGTATGGCACCTTTTTTTTTTTAAGGTTCTCATTATCCATCCTATCATTCCCCTCGCAGATGTGATAGTAACACTGTTGTGATCCTTAAAGGTGAGATCCTCTGACATTAGCACTCCCAAGTCCTTCACATTACTTTTCACTCATTTGTTTGGTTAGAGTTTGTAGCATACTCCGTTCTAGCTATTATTTCATCTAGTTTTCCATAGCGGAGTAGTTGAAATTTGTCCTCACTGAACATCATAATGTTTTCCGTTGCCTATTGGAAAACTTGGTTTATATTCGCTTGCAAATTTACTGTGTCTTCAGTGGATGACAGTCTCATGCATATTCTAATATAGTCTGCAAAGGAAGACACGGTTTACAGCTTTGTCTATGTTTGATATGAGGATGAGGAACAATATGAGGGTGAGTAGTGTGCCTTGTGGAACAGAGATTTTCATTGTGGCAACCTGTGATTGGACTCTGTTTATCATAACTCTTTGTGCTCGAATGGTTAGAAAGATAAAGATCCATCTGCCCATTTTGCCAGTTTCCCCTTCAGCACTCATTTTATGCACTATTACACCATGACTGCACTTGTTGAAGTTTACGTATACTACATCTGCATTTTATTTGTCCTCCAATACATTCGTGACCTTATCAGAGTGGTCCAGTAGTTGCGAGAGACAGCATCGACCTGCTCTAAACCCATGCTTCCCTGGATTGTGTAATTGTCAGAAATAAAAGTGATTTGCTATCCTCCTTCTTAAAACTCATTTTAAAATATTATGACGTGCTATGTTAGA
>NC_091321.1:30532838-30632838 GCF_038502225.1 Cherax quadricarinatus | reverse complement strand
CACTTCCCTTCACTCTATCCCTTCATTGAATTGTGTTATAGTACGACCTCTAAACTATATTTTGGGGACCATGAAATTGACTTGTGTGAGGATGTGCAACAGGGGGACCCTCTCGTCACCTTTCTCTTCTGTCTGGTCATCAAGGAAATCACAGAAGCACTCTCCAGTGAGTTCAATATCTGGTTCTGGATGATGGTACCCTAGATGGCACTACAGAATCTCTCCTAGAGGACATCAGAAAAATTAAAGACATAGGAGAGAGCCTGGGCATATCTTTAAACCCCACCAAATGTGAAATAGTTTCTACTAATCGACAGATGATCCAGAATATTAGTGCTGTTTTACCAGGAGAACGAGCCATTTTCCAGCCAACAGCACTCTCCTTGGTGCTCCTTTTGGGCCCCGTGCCATCTATCTGATCCTAGAAAAAAAAATCTCAGCCCTCAAGACGATGGAAGGCAGGATGAAAGACATCGACACACATGATGCCTTCTACCTACTCAACAGGTGCCTGTCAATCCCAAAACTTACTTACTTCCTGAGATGCTCCCCAGCCTTCAGCAGTGCGAAACTCAAGGAATATAACTCTCTTCTTAAGACCATGCTAGAGAATGTATTGAATCTTTCCATCGAAGATGGACAGTGGTTGCAAGCCTCACTTCCAGTCAGGCTTGAGGGGCTGGGAGTACGCAAATTCTCCCAGATTGCCCTGAAAACTTCCCTATCCTCTTCCATAGCTTCAAATGAGTTAATAAAACAAATTCTTCCAGGCAATCTCAGCGACTCAGCAGGAATACACGACCCTAGCTATGCCAGTGCCATCACTGAATGGGAGACCCTTACTGCTCCAGCACCAAAACCTAGTGCAGCACTTGCCTACTAACAATCAAGTTGGGATGGCCCCATCGCTGAAAAGGTGCTAGCCAACATGCTTAGGGCTGTAATATCAGAAAGGGAGACTGCCCATCTTCAAGCTGTGAGTGCACATCACTCTGGAGACTTCCTCCAAACAGTTCCCATTTCGGCAATGGGAACACGCCTTTATTTTCAAAAAGTTGAGAAAGTTGTATCAAGCAAGTCCATGGTCGACAGGAATGTAATTGAATCTTGTTTCATAAAAAGCAGTTTTGAAAATAATATGAATATTTCCTTTGGTTTATATAAATTAGATCCTTTTATAATTAATAAAATTTGGAAAGAATTTAATAATACATTGGACAAATAATAAATCTTAATTCTTGGGTAGAGTACTTGGGCTGGACAAATATTTTGTTAGTGGGATATCATGAAGGACCTGTCTAGTTGGGACCAGCGGGTCTGCTGCAGTGTTCCTCCTTTCTTATGAGTTAAGTGTCGTCGCGTGTCAGGTGTTGCTTTGTTGTGGGATGTGATGGTGAGGTGCGGTGATATGCCTTCCTCTGATGTATTGTCTTTATAGTTCCTTGATAATGTGAGAAGTCACGAATGAGCTTGTAATTTCACTATCCTTTCACAGTGGTTGTTTTGCATATATATATATATATATATATATATATATATATATATATATATATATATATATATATATATATATATATATATATATATATATATATATATATATATATATATATATATATGTATATATATATATATATATATATATATGTATATATATATATATATATATATATATATATATATATATTTATATATATATATATAGATATATATATATATATATGTCGTGCCGAATAGGCAGAACTTGCGATCTTGGTTTAAATAGCAACGCTCATCTTGCCATATAGGACAAGTGAAAATTTGTGTATGCAATAATTTCGCCAAAATCATTCTGAACCTAACGAAAAAAATATATTTCACTGTGTTTGTTTAGTATTAAATTATTGTAAACAAATCTAAAATATATTTAGTTGGGTTAGGCTAAAATAAATTGTTCTTGTTATAATAAGGTTAGGTGAGTTTTCTAAGTTTCTTCTGGTGCAAAATTATAAATTTTTACATTAACATTAATGAAAAAAATATATCTTTAAACGTATAAGAGAAAATTTTGGAAAGGAGTTAATTTTAAATGAGTTCTTGCTAATTGACCAGTTTTACATATTCGGCACGACATATATATATATATCTATATATATATATATATATATATATATATATATATATATATATATATATATATATATATATATATATATATATATGTGAGTGTGTGTGTGTGTGTGTGTGTGTGTGTGATCGTCTTAAAGACTAAATCTGTCTACCACCCAACCCCTTCCATAGTCAAGGCTCTGTGTAAACATAAAAATAATAATCTGTCTGACAGGGTTGTCTGCACTTTGGTATACTATGGACTATCCTACAACTCTAGCAGTTTGGGTGGCAATATTTTTGTAAATTTCATCGCCACGATGCTGGTCGAGATTCCATCATACATCTTCACCTTTCTCGTTCTTGACAGGTAAGATCTTCATTCATTGGTGAGGCTGGAAACAATGACATGTGACTAACCAGACGAGAAAGGATTCAGAAAATTTAAAAATATATATAAACTAACAATACTAAAAATATTTTAAGGATATTTATAACTTTTGAAAGTTCAGATACATATTTAAATTATGTTCTTATTCTTAATTTGTTGTTGGTCAAAAAAAAGACACTTGACATCTACAGTTCAGTAAGATCTTAGCAAACGTCATTTATATACACGATAAATGATTTCTTAAAGGTCAGATAATCTGTTCTTGGTGTTATTTGATTTGAGGTTCACAGCACCTGAAGTCAGAATAAATTAGTTAAGCTCTTGTGAAACTAGTTTATAATTCATTCATTAATAAACCTATCTGAGAGTCAGAGTGCTAAGTGTTTAGCACTTTTATGTGGCAAAAAAATAATAATAATATAATAATTAATAATAATGATCTTTGTTTTCGTCTTTTTCGTATTTTACTTCTTTTTCCTCCTCCTCCTCCTCTTCTTCTTCTTCTTCTTCTTCTTCTTCTTCTTATTATTATTATTATTATTATTATTATTATTATTATTATTATTATTATTATTATTATTATTATTATTACCATTATTATTATTATTATTATTATTATTATTATTATTATTATTATTATTATTATTATTATTATCACTATTACCATTATTACTATTATTGTTATTATTATTATTATTATTATTATTATTATTATTATTATTATTATTATTATTATTATTATTATTACTACATTACTGAGAAATCTTGGGACGGGCGGTTACTGAACCCATGGCAAGCAAGACCTAAAAGATCAGGCCAATGTGTAAGCCACTCAACCAGCTGGCTACATAAAGATTCATCCATGGATTTAATCACCACCTGTTCCGCTGTTCAGAGCGGCCTTAGGAGGTGCGGCGCCCAAATGGGAATAATTTTGGTGGGTCCCATGTATGGGAAGCAATTATAATGTGCACTAAAAACTGCATACCAATTGTAAGACCAAACGGATGTAAGCTACATTTTAATATAAAATTTCGTACATGAAAGCCTACAAGTAACAAAATTTTTAAATCACCTCTGAAAAGTACATAGTCACAACACCAATGTTGAAGCAAGCAAGGAATTCAAGCATTTTCATTGACTTTTGAATCTCTGATGGCAGTGCCTCTATTTCCTCACAAAGCATATATCTATCCATATAAATAGGCAAGAAAACATATGACTGAGTGGTTTTATTTTGTTTCGTTCGTGTTTTAATCCTTTTTTTCTTATACTCAAATGTCGGGTACAATCGCCACCCCATCGGGCAACTTCGCCACCGCTTTCGGGAAAATTCACCAACATATCATATCCAAAGCCTCCTTTTATTTACTTCGTGTTGCTGTGGGTACCTGACAAGCCGAGAGTAGATTACACTCTAGCGCGGGGCCTCCTTAGGCTTCCTTCTTGGGAGCAATCGGTCCAATCGGCTTAAGGCCAGCCCTGCCGCGGTTTGTTTGCAATCTTGTTGTTACGATTTCGTGAGATGTGATGGCAGTTTTGAGGGAACTTGAGCTAGACTTCGCTACATCTTTGCTTGTATGGGGGTTTATTTACAAAAGCTTGCATTTGTAGTCACAGTGGGGCTCATGATAACTTCTCTATGGTGTATAGTAGAGGGCAACTAGTGACTAACTCCCTTAAGGTTTACTATACAAATAGTAGGAGTCTAAGAAATAAGATAGATGAGCTAAGATTACTTGCACGTGCAGGTAATATAGATATTATTGTTATAACAGAGACCTGGTTTAACTTGAAAGATAAAGAAATGCCTTCTAAATGCAACATACAGGGTTATAAACTATACCATACTGATAGGGTCAACAGGAAGGGTAGTGGAGTGGCGATGTATGTCAGAAATAATTTATATTGTTGTGCTAGACAAGATATAAGATTAGAAACATCGGACACAGAATCTGGCTACAATTTCTCGAGGGTCGTGAAAAGTTAATTTTGGGTGAGATTTATAGACTTGTGTGGGTCGCATCCTGGGGGACAAGATTAAGGACCCCAATGGAAATAAGTTAGACAGTCCTCGATGACGCACTGACTTTCTTGGGTTATCCTGGGTGGTTAACCCTCCGGGGTTAAAAATCCGAACGAAATCCTATCTTATCTTATCTTATCTGACAGAGAGTGCAGTAAGCTGCTATGGGACAAAATTCAAAAGGCATCTAGATATGAAAATGTTGTGTTAATGGGAGATTTTAACTTTAGACAAATTGATTGGAACAATGTAACAGGAAATCGTGAGTCTAGAGGAAACAATCTGCTTGACTTGGTTCTTGCCAACAAAGAATCACTAGTTAATAATCTTGAGGTTAATGATGAGCTAGTGGAAAGTGATCACAAATCACTTAGCTTCAATATACAATGGAGTTATCCGGATAACTGCCCTCAAATCTCTGTCCCAGACTTTCGCTTGGCGGATTTCATGGGACTGAAAAATTACCTGAGTGGGTTAAATTGAAATAACCTGACTATGGGTCATGTAGGTGATCTTGGTTGCCAATATGACGTTTATCAGAGCCTAGTTTTAGCTGCTCAGTCAACTTTTGTTCCGAGTACTGAATGATCCCAAATGGATGAACAATAGATTAAAACATTTCAATGGTCCAAAGAGAGTAACTCAGGTCAGATCACTGACAGTGATAAGGATATGTGTGAAATTTTCAATTCTTACTTCCTCTCAGTTTTTACTCAGGAAGATACTAGCGAAATACCAGAAATAATAGATTGTGTAGGACAGGACGATAATAAACTATGCACGATTGAAGTAACTAGTGACATGGTCCTCAGACAAATAGAGAAATTAAAAGCTAACAAATCCCGAGGTCCTGATGAACTGTTTGCAAGGGTGTTAAAGGAATGTAAATAGAAATTTAGCAAACCTTTGGCTAATGTTTTCAACATATCACTACAAACTGGCATAGTGCCTGATAAGTGAAAAATTGCAAATGTAATTCCTATTTGCAAGGCAGGTGACAGGTCCTTACCTTTGAACTATAGACCAGTAAGCCTTACCTCCACAGTAGGAGAATTTATAGGATCAATAATTGCCGAAGCAATTCGTAGCCATCTCGAAAGGCATAAACTGACTAATGAATATCAGCATGGTTTTACAAAGGAGCGTTCCTGTCTTACGAATTTACTAACTTTCTTCACTAAGGTATCTGACGAGGTAGATCATGGTATTGAATATGATATTTTGTATATGGACTTCAGTAAGGCTTTCGATAGAGTTCCACATCAGAGGCTACTGAGGAAATTTAAGGCACAAGGAATAGGAGAATTTTTTTCCTGGGTTGAGGCATGGTTGACGAATAGGCAGCAAAGAGTTTGCATAAATGGGGAGAAATCCGAATGGGGACACGTCACGAGCGGTGTTCCACAGGGGTCAGTGTTGGGCCCCTTGTTGTTCACAATCTACATAAACGACACAGATGAGGGAATGAATAGCGACATAAGCAAATTTGCTGATGACACCAAAATGGGCAATACAATTCATTCTAATGAGGACATTAGATCACTCCAGGATAAGATAAGATAAGATAAGATTTCGTTCGGATTTTTAACCCCGGAGGGTTATCCACCCAGGATAACCCAAGAAAGTCAGTGCGTCATCGAGGACTGTCTAACTTATTTCCATTGGGGTCCTTAAACTTGTCCCCCAGGATGCGACCCACACCAGTCGACTAACACCCAGGTACCTATTTGCTGCTAGGTGAACAGGACAACAGGTGTAAGGAAACGTGTCGAAATGTTTCCACCCGCCGGGAATCGAACCCGGGCCCTCCGTGTGTGAAGCGGGAGCTTTAGCCACCAGGCCACAGGGCCACCAGTGGTCGGAGAAGTGGCAGATACAGTTTAATATAGACAAATGCAAAGTTCTAATGTTGGACAGGAAAATAGCCATGCGACATATAAACTAAATAATGTAGATCTTAATATTACAGATTGCGAAATGGATTTAAGAGTTCTGGTTAGTAGTAATCTAAAACCAAGACAACAGTGCATTAGTGTTCGCAATAAAGCTAACAGAATCCTTGGCTTCATAGCAAGAGGTATAAATAATAGAAGTCCTCAGGTTGTTCTTCAACTCTATATATCTTTGGTTAGGCTTCATTTAGATTATGCTGCGCAGTTTTGGTCACCGTATTACAGAATGGATATAAGCGCACTTGTAAACGTACAAAGGAGGATGACAAAGTTGATCCCATGTATCAGAAATCTCCCCTCTGAGGACAGGCTGAGGGCCCTGAATCTGCACTCTCTAGAAAGGCGTAGAATTAGGGGAGATATGATTGAGGTGTATATATGGAAAACAGGAATTAATAAAGGGGTTGTAAACAGCCTGCTAAAAATTTCTAACATAGACAGGACTCGCAGCAATGGCTTTAAATTGGAAAAATTCAGATTAAAGAACGATATAGGAAAGCACTGGTTTGATAACAGAGTTGTGGATGAGTGGAACAAATTCCCGAGTACCGTCATAGAAGCTAAGACGTTGTGTAGTTTTAAAAATTGGTTGGATAAATACATGAGTGGGAGTGGGCGGGTGTAAGTTGGACTTGATTAGCTTGTGCTACTAGGTCGGATGCCGTGCTCCTCCCTTAAGTGACGTGTCTGATCTCATTAAGTCAAGGCATTGGACAGGAAAATAACCATGCTACATATAAACTACATACCTGGAGAGACCTGGAGTTTACCTGGAGAGAGTTCCGGGGGTCAACGCCCCCGCGGCCCGGTCTGTGACCAAGCCTCCTTAGGTCAGTGTCCCAGGATGCGACCCACACCAGTCGACTAACACCCAGGTACCCATTTTAATGATGGGGAACATAGACAACAGGTGGAAAGAAACACGTCCAATGTTTCTACTCTGGCTGGGAATCGAACCCAGGCCCTCACCGTGCATTAGTGTTCGCAATAAAGCTAACAGAATCCTTGGCTTCTTAGCAAGAGGTATAAATAATAGAAGTCCTCAGGTTGTTCTTCAACTCTATATATCTTTGGTTAGGCTTCATTTAGATTATGCTGCGCAGTTTTGGTCACCGTATTACAGAATGGATATAAGCGCACTTGTAAACGTGCAAAGGAGGATGACAAAGTTGATCCCATGTATCAGAAATCTCCCCTCTGAGGATAGGCTGAGGGCCCTGAATCTGCACTCTCTAGAAAGACGTAGAATTAGGGGGGATATGATTGAGGTGTATAAATGGAAAACAAGAATTAATAAAGGCAATGTAAATAGCGTGCTAAAAATATTTAACATAGACAGGACTTGCAGTAATGGCTTTAAACTGGAAGTGTTCAGATTCAGGAAGTATGTAGGAAAGCACTGGTTTGGTAATAGAGTTGTGGATGACTGGAACAAACTCCCAAGTACCGTCATAGACGCTAAAACGTTGTGTAGTTTTAAAAATAGGTTGGATAAATACACGAGTGGGTGTGGGTGGGTGTGAGTTAGACCTGACTAGCTTGTGCTACTAGGCCGGATGCACTGTTGCTCCCTTAAATGACGTGTCTGACCTCACTAGGTCAAGGCATTGGCTTAAACCGGTGGAAGAATTGGAGCTGCCTTGCATAGGCCAGTAGGCCTGTTGCAGTGTTCCTTCTTTCTTGTGTTCTTACATCTAGTTGGATGAATCGTATTAAGCTGGTTGGCTGAGAGGTTGATGCACTAGCATGGTGTTTCAGGACTACTTGCTCTGGGTTCAAGGCCCTCCCGTTCCCAGGTTTGTTTACCATCGTGTTGTTACGATTTCGTGGGTCATTATTATTACTGTTGTTATCATTATTATAAAGATGTCACAAAATTTTACCATTTGAAGGTGTTGAAATGTAAGTATGCAAATAGAAGCACAAAAAAATTATTGCCATAATGTTTGGACCATGATTTTAATAAACCCTGGAGAGTCGTGTAAGTTATTACTGATTGTTATACCACACAGTGTGTGAGAGTCGTGTAGGTTGTTACTGTTATACCACACAGTGAGTGAGAGTCGTGTAGGTTGTTACACTAATACCACAAAGTGAGTGAGAGTCGTGTAGGTTGTTACTGATCGTTATTCCACAGACTGGGAAGGAAGGGCTCGCTCGCTTTCCTGTTTCTACTCAGTGGAGTCGCATGCTTCATATCCGGATTTATCTATGAAGGTAAATTATGTGAACTTAAGATATACTCCATGACCACACTCGCTTCCACACCCATGACCACACTCACTTTCACACCCATGACCACACATCCACACCCATGACCACACTCACTTACACACCCATGACCACACTCGCTTCCACACCCATGACCACACTCACTTTCACACCCATGCCCCACACTCATTTCCACACCAATGATCACACTCACTTCCACACTAATGACCACACTCACTTCCACACCGATGACCACACTCACTTCCAAACCCATGACCACACTCACTTCCAAACCCATGACCACACTCATTTCCACACCCATGTACGCACTCATTTCCCCATCCATGACCACACTCACTTTCACGCCCATGCCCACACTCACTTCCATACTCATGCCCACACTCACTTCATCACCCATGACTACACTCTTTTCCACACCCATGACCACACTCACTTCCTCACCAATGACCACACTCACTTCCACACCCATGACCACACTCACTTCCACACTCATGACCACACTCCCTTCCACACCCATGACCACACTCACTTAAACACCCATGACCACACTCACTCCCACAATCATGCCTACACTCACTTCCACACCCATGACCACAATCACTTCCACACCCATGCCCCCACTCACTTCCATGCCCAAGACCACACTCACTTCCACACCCATAACAACACTCACTTCCACACTCATTGCCACACTCTCTTCCACACCCATGACCACACTCACTTAAACACCCATGACCACACTCACTCCCACACCCATGCCTACACTCACTTCCACACCCATGACCACAATCACTTCCACACCCATGCCCCCACTCACTTCCATGCCCAAGACCACACTCACTTCCACACGCATGACCACACTCATTCCACACCCATGACTCCACTCACTTCCCCACCCATGACCACACTCACTTCCGAATCTATGACCACACTCACTTCCACACCCATGACCACACTCACTTCCATACCCATGCCCCACACTCATTTCCACACCAATGATCACTCACTTCCACACCCATGACCACACTCGCTTCCACACCCATGACCACACTCATTTCCACACCCATGACCACACTCACTTCCACACTCATGACCACACTCACTTCCACACCCACGTTCACACGCATGCCCACACTCACTTCCACACCGATGACCACACTCACTTCCACACCCATGCCCCACACTCATTTTCACACCCATGACCACACTCACTTCCACACTCATGGCCACACTCACTTCCACACCCATGACCACACTCCCACACCCATTACCACATCCACTTCCACACGCACGACCACACTCATCCCACACTCATGCCCAAACTCACTTCCACACCCATGACCACAATCACTTCCATTCCCAAGACCACACTCACTTCCACACCCATACCCACACTCACTTCCACACTCATTGCCACACTCTCTTCCACACCAATGCCCACACTTACTTCCAAACCCATGACCACACTCACTTCCCCACACATGACTACACTCACTTCCATATCTATGACCACATTCACTTCCACACCCATGACCACAATCACTTCCATACCCAAGACCATACTCACTTCCACACCCATGCCCACACTCACTTCCACACTCATTGCCACACTCTCTTATACACCAATGCCCACACTACTTCCAAACCCATGACCACACTCACTTCCCCACCCATTACCACACTCACTTCCAAATCTATGACCACACTCACTTCCACACCCATGACCACACTCCCTTCCACACCCATGCCCACACTCACTTCCAAACCCATGACTTCAGTCACTTCCACACCCATGTCCACAATCATTTCCCCACCCATGACCACACTCACTTCCACACCTATTCCCACACTCACATCCACACTCATGCCCACACTCACTTCCCCACCCATGACCACACTCACTTCCACACCCATGTCCCACACTCATTTCCAAACCAATGACCACACTCACTTCCACACCCATGACCACATTCACTTCCACACTCATGACCACACACACTTCCACACTCATGGCCACACTCACTTCCACACCCATGACCACACCCACTTCCACACGCATGACCACACTCATCCCACACACATGCCCACACTCCCTTCCACACCCATGACCACAATCACTTCCATACCCAAGACCACACTCACTTCCACACCCATGCCCACGCTCACTTCCACACTCATTGCCACACTCTCTTCCACACCCATGCCCACACTTACTTCCAAACCCATGACCACACTCACTTCCCCACCCATGACCACACTCACTTCCAAATCTATGACCACACTCAATTCCACACCCTTGACCACACTCACTTCCAAATCTATGACCACACTCCCTTCCACACCCATGACCACACTCACTTCCACATCCATGCCCCACACTCATTTCCACACTAATGATCACACTCACTTCCACGCCCATGACTACACTCACTTCCAAACCCTTGACCACACACGTTTCCCCTCCCTTTACCACACTTATTTTCACACCCATGACCACACTCCCTTCCACACCCATGCCCATACTCACTTCCAAACCCATGACTACACTCACTTCCACTCCCATGTCCACACTCATTTCCCCACCCATGACAACACTCACTTCCACACATATTCCCTCACTCTCTTCCACAACCATGACCACACTCACTTCCAAACCCATGACCACACTCACTTCCAAACCCATGACCACACTCATTTCCACACCCATATACGCACTCATTTCCCCATGCATGACCACACTCACTTTCACGCCCATGCCCACACTCACTTCCATACTCATGCCCACACTCACTTCATCACCCATGACTACACTCTTTTCCACACCCCTGACCACACTCACTTCCTCACCAATGACCACACTCACTTCCACACCCATGACCACACTCACTTCCACACTCATGACCACACTCCCTTCCACACCCATGACCACACTCACTTAAACACCCATGACCACACTCACTCCCACACCCATGCCTACACTCACTTCCACACCCATGACCACAATCACTATCACACCCATGCCTCCACTCACTTCCATGCCCAAGACCACACTCACTTCCACACCCATAACCACACTCACTTCCACACTCATTGCCACACTCTCTTCCACACCCATGACCACACTCACTTAAACACCCATGACCACACTCACTCCCACACCCATGCCTACAGTCACTTCCACACCCATGACCACAATCACTTCCACACCCATGCCCCCACTCACTTCCATGCCCAAGACCACACTCACTTCCACACGCATGACCACACTCACTTCCACACCCATGACCACACTCACTTCCCCACCCATGACCACACTCACTTCCGAATCTATGACCACACTCACTTCCACACCCATGACCACACTCACTTCCATACCCATGCCCCACACTCATTTCCACACCAATGATCACTCACTTCCACACCCATGACCACACTCGCTTCCACACCCATGACCACACTCATTTCCACACCCATGACCACACTCACTTCCACACTCATGACCACACTCACTTCCACACCCACGTTCACACGCATGCCCACACTCACTTCCACACCGATGACCACACTCACTTCCACACCCATGCCCCACACTCATTTTCACACCCATGACCACACTCACTTCCACACTCATGGCCACACTCACTTCCACACCCATGACCACACTCCCACACCCATTACCACACACACTTCCACACGCACGACCACACTCATCCCACACTCATGCCCAAACTCACTTCCACACCCATGACCACAATCACTTCCATTCCCAAGACCACACTCACTTCCACACCCATACCCACACTCACTTCCACACTCATTGCCACACTCTCTTCCACACCAATGCCCACACTTACTTCCAAACCCATGACCACACTCACTTCCCCACACATGACTACACTCACTTCCATATCTATGACCACATTCACTTCCACACCCATGACCACAATCACTTCCATACCCAAGACCATACTCACTTCCACACCCATGCCCACACTCACTTCCACACTCATTGCCACACTCTCTTATACACCAATGCCCACACTACTTCCAAACCCATGACCACACTCACTTCCCCACCCATTACCACACTCACTTCCAAATCTATGACCACACTCACTTCCACACCCATGACCACACTCCCTTCCACACCCATGCCCACACTCACTTCCAAACCCATGACTTCAGTCACTTCCACACCCATGTCCACAATCATTTCCCCACCCATGACCACACTCACTTCCACACCTATTCCCACACTCACATCCACACTCATGCCCACACTCACTTCCCCACCCATGACCACACTCACTTCCACACCCATGCCCCACACTCATTTCCAAACCAATGACCACACTCACTTCCACACCCATGACCACATTCACTTCCACACTCATGACCACACTCACTTCCACACTCATGGCCACACTCACTTCCACACCCATGACCACACCCACTTCCACACGCATGACCACACTCATCCCACACACATGCCCACACTCCCTTCCACACCCATGATCACAATCACTTCCATACCCAAGACCACACTCACTTCCACACCCATGCCCACGCTCACTTCCACACTCATTGCCACACTCTCTTCCACACCCATGCCCACACTTACTTCCAAACCCATGACCACACTCACTTCCCCACCCATGACCACACTCACTTCCAAATCTATGACCACACTCAATTCCACACCCTTGACCACACTCACTTCCAAATCTATGACCACACTCCCTTCCACACCCATGACCACACTCACTTCCACATCCATGCCCCACACTCATTTCCACACTAATGATCACACTCACTTCCACGCCCATGACTACACTCACTTCCAAACCCTTGACCACACACGTTTCCCCACCCTTTACCACACTTATTTTCACACCCATGACCACACTCCCTTCCACACCCATGCCCATACTCACTTCCAAACCCATGACTACACTCACTTCCACTCCCATGTCCACACTCATTTCCCCACCCATGACAACACTCACTTCCACACATATTCCCTCACTCTCTTCCACAACCATGACCACACTCACTTCCTCACCAATGACCACACTCACTTCCACACCCATGACCACACTCACTTCCACACCCATGACCACACTCGCTTCCACACCCATGACCACACTCACTTCCTCACCAATGACCACACTCACTTCCACACCCATGACCACACTCACTTCCACACCCATGCTCCACACTCATATCCACACCAATGACCACACTCACTTCCTCACCCATGACCACACTCACTTCCACACTCATGACCACACTCGCTTCCACACCCATGACCACACTCACTTTCACACCCATGACCACACTCACTCCCACACCCATGCCTACACTCACTTCCACACCCATGACCACAATCACTTAAACACCCATGCCCTCACTCACTTCCATGCCCAAGACCACACTCACTTCCACAAACATGCCCACACTCACTTCCACACTCATTGCCACACTCTCTTCCACACCCATGCCCACACTTACTTCCACACCCATGACAACACTCACTTTCACACCCATGACTCCACTCACTTCCCCACCCATGACCACACTCACTTCCGAATCTAAGACCACACTCCCTTCCACACCCATGCCCATACTCACTTCCAAACCCATGACTACACTCACTTCCACTCCCATGTCCACACTCATTTCCCCACCCATGCCTACACTCACTTCCACACCCATGACCACAATCACTTAAACACCCATGCCCTCACTCACTTCCATGCCCAAGACCACACTCACTTCCACAAACATGCCCACACTCACTTCCACACTCATTGCCACACTCTCTTCCCCACCCATGCCCACACTTACTTCCACACCCATGACAACACTCACTTTCACACCCATGACTCCACTCACTTCCCCACCCATGACCACACTCACTTCCACACCCATGACCACACTCACTTCCACAGCCATGCCCCACACTCATTTCCACACCAATGACCACACTCACTTCCACACCCATGACCACTCGCTTCCACACCCATGACCACACTCATTTCCTCACAAATGACCACACTCACTTCCACACTCATGACCACACTCACTTCCACACCCATGACACTCACTTCCAAACCTAAGACCACACTCATTTCCACACTCATGACCACACTCACTTCCACACCCATGACACTCACTTCCAAACCTAAGACCACACTCATTTCCACACCCATGTTCACACGCATGCCCACACTCACTTTCACACCCATGCCCACTTTTACCTCCACACCCATGACCACACTCACTTCCACACCCATGACTCCACTCACTTTCCCACCCATGACCACACTCACTTCCGTATCTAAGACCACACTCACTTCCACACCCATGACCACAATCACTTCCACACCCATGCCCCACACTCATTTCCACACCCATGACCACACTCACTTCCACGCTCATGACCACACTCACTTCCACACCCATGACACTCACTTCCAAACCTATGACCACACTCACTTCCACTCCCATGTTCACACGCATGCCCACACTCACTTCCCCACCCATGACCACACTCACTTCCACACCCAAGCCCCACACTCATTTCCACACCCATATCCATACTCACTTCCACACCCGTGACCACATTCACTTCCACACCCATGACCACACTCACTTCCACACTCATGGCCACACTCACTTCCACACCCATGACCTCACTCACTTCCACACCCATGACCACAGCCACTTCCACACGCATGACCACACTCATCCCACACACATTCCCACACTCACTTCCACACCCATGACCACAATCATTTCCATACCCAAGACCACACTCACTTCCACACCCATGCCCACACTTACTTCCAAACCCATGACCACACTCACTTACCCACCCATGACCACATTCCCTTCTAAATCTATGACCACACTCACTTCCACACCCTTGACCACAGTCACTTCCAAATCTATGACCACACTCACTTCCACACCTATGACCACACTCACTTCCACACCCATGCCCCACACTCATTTCCACACCAATGATCACACTCACTTCCACACTCATGACCACACTCGCTTCCTCACCCATGACCACACTCATTTCCACACCCATGACCACACTCACTTCCACACACATGACCACACTCTCTTCCACACCCATGACACTCACTTCCAAACCTATGACCACACTCACTTCCACACCATGTTCACACGCATGCCCAGACTCACTTCCACACCCATAACCACACTCACTTCCACACCTATGCCCCACACTCATTTCCACACCCATGAACACACTCACTTCCACACTCATGGCCACACTCACTTCCACACCCATGACCACACTCACTTCCACACCCATGACCACACCCACTTCCACACGCATGACCACACTCATCCCACACACATGTCCACACTCACTTCCACACCCATGACCACACTCACTTCCATACCCAAGACCACACTCACTTCCACACTCATGCCCACACTCACTTCCACACTCATTGCCACACTCTCTTTTACACCAATGCCCACACTTACTTCCACACCCATGACCACACTCACTTCTCCACCCATGACCACACTCAAGTCCATATCTACGACCACACTCACTTCCACACCCATGATCACAATCACTTACATACCCAGGACCACACTCACTTTCACACCCATGCCCACACTCACTTCCACATTCATTGCCACACTCTCTTCCACACCAATGCCCACACTACTTCCAAACCCATGACCACACTCACTTCCCCACCCATGACCACACTCACTTCCAAATCTATGACCACACTCACTTCCACACCCATGACCACACTCCCTTCCACACCCATGCCCACACTCACTTCCAAACCCATGACTTCACTCACTTCCACACCGATGTCCACACTCATTTCCCCACCCATGACCACACTCACTTCCACACTCATGCCCACACTCACTTCCCCACCCATGACCACACTCACTTCCACACCCATGCCCCACACTCATTTCCAATCCAATGACCACACTCACTTTCACACCCATGACCACACTCACTTCCACACCCATGCCCCGCACTCATTTCCAATCCAATGACCACACTCACTTTCACACCCATGCCCACACTTCCAAACCCATGACCACACTCACTTCCCCACCAATGACCACACTCACTTCCCCACCCATGACCACACTCACTTCCCCACCCATGACCACACTCACTTCCAAATCTATGACCACACTCACTTGCACACCCTTGACCACACTCGCTTCCAAATCTATGACCACACTCACTTTCACACCCATGACCACACTGACTTCCACATCCATGCCTCACACTCATTTCCACACTAATGATCACACTCACTTCCACGCCTTGACTACACTCACTTCCAAACCCATGACCACACACGTTTCCCCACCCTTTTCCTCACTCATTTCCTCACCCATGACCACACTCCCTTCCACACCCATGCCCATACTCACTTCCAAACCCTTGACTACTTTCACTTTCACACCCATGTCCATACTCATTTCCTCACCCATGACAACACTCACTTCCACACCTATTCCCACACTCTCTTCCACGCCCATGAACACACTCACTTCCTTACCAATGACCACACTCACTTCCACAGCCATGATCACAATCACTTCCACACCCATGCCCCACACTCATTTCCACACCAATGACCACACTCACTTCCACACCCATGACCACACTCACTTCCACACTCATGACCACACTCGCTTCCACACCCATGACCACACTCACTTCCACACCCATGACCACACTCACTCCCACACCCATGCCTACACTCACTTCCACCCCCATGACCACAATCACTTCCACACCCATGCCCTCACTAACTTCCATGCCCAAGACCACACTCACTTCCACACCCATGCCCACACTTACTTCCACACCCATGACCACACTCACTTCTCCACCCATGACCACACTCAAGTCCATATCTACGACCACACTCACTTCCACACCCATGATCACAATCACTTCCATACCCAGGACCACACTCACTTTCACACCCATGCCCACACTCACTTCCACACTCATTGCCACACTCTCTTCCACACCAATGCCCACACTACTTCCAAACCCATGACCACACTCACTTCCCCACCCATGACCACACTCACTTCCAAATCTATGACCACACTCACTTCCACACCCATGACCACACTCCCTTCCACACCCATGCCCACACTCACTTCCAAACCCATGACTTCACTCACTTCCACACCGATGTCCACACTCATTTCCCCACCCATCACCACACTCACTTCCACACTCATGCCCACACTCACTTCCCCACCCATGACCACACTCACTTCCACACCTATGCCCCACACTCATTTCCAATCCAATGACCACACTCACTTTCACACCCATGACCACACTCACTTCCACACCCATGCCCCACACTCATTTCCAATCCAATGACCACACTCACTTTCACACCCATGCCCACACTTCCAAACCCATGACCACACTCACTTCCCCACCCATGACCACACTCACTTCCAAATCTATGACCACACTCACTTGCACACCCTTGACCACACTCGCTTCCAAATCTATGACCACACTCACTTTCACACCCATGACCACACTGACTTCCACATCCATGCCTCACACTCATTTCCACACTAATGATCACACTCACTTCCACGCCTTGACTACACTCACTTCCAAACCCATGACCACACACGTTTCCCCACCCTTTTCCTCACTCATTTCCACACCCATGACCACACTCCCTTCCACACCCATGCCCACACTCACTTCCAAACCTTTGACTACTTTCACTTTCACACCCATGTCCATACTCATTTCCTCACCCATGACAACACTCACTTCCAAACCCATGACCACACACGTTTCCCCACCCTTTTCCTCACTCATTTCCACACCCATGACCACACTCCCTTCCACACCCATGCCCACACTCACTTCCAAACCTTTGACTACTTTCACTTTCACACCCATGTCCATACTCATTTCCTCACCCATGACAACACTCACTTCCACACCTATTCCCACACTCTCTTCCACGCTTATGAACACACTCACTTCCTTACCAATGACCACACTCACTTCCACAGCCATGATCACAATCACTTCCACACCCATGCCCCACACTCATTTCCACACCAATGACCACACTCACTTCCACACCCATGACCACACTCACTTCCACACTCATGACCACACTCGCTTCCACACCCATGACCACACTCACTTCCACACCCATGACCACACTCACTCCCACACCCATGCCTACACTCACTTCCACCCCCATGACCACAATCACTTCCACACCCATGCCCTCACTAACTTCCATGCCCAAGACCACACTCACTTCCACACCCATGCCCACACTTACTTCCACACCCATGACCACACTCACTTCCACACCCATGACTCCACTCACTTACCCACCCATGACCACACTCACTTCCACACCCATGCCCCACACTCATTTCCACACCAATGATCGCACTCACTTCCACACCCATGCCCCACACTCGCTTCCACACCCATGACCACACTCATTTCCACACCCATGACCACACTCACTTCAAAACCTATGACCACACTCACTTCCACTCCCATGTTCACACGCATGGCCACACTCACTTCCACACCCATGACCACACTCACTTCCAAATCTATGACCACACTCACTTCCACACCCATGATAAAACTCACTTCCAAATCTATGACCACACTCACTTCCACACCCATGACCACACTCACTTCCACATCCATGCCCCACACTCATTTCCACAGTAATGATCATACTCACTTCCACGCCCATGACTACACTCACTTCCAAACCCATGATCACACACGTTTCCCCACCCTTTACCACACTCATATCCACACCCATGACCACTCTCCCTTCCACACCCATGCCCACACTCACTTCCAAACCCATGACTACACTCACTTCCACACCCATGTACACACTCATTTCCCCACCCATGACCACACTCACTTCCACACCCATGACCACACTCACTTCCACACTCATGACCACACTCACTTCCACATTAATGAAGCTCACTTCCAAACCTATGACCACACTCACTTCCACACCCATGTTCACACGCATGCCCACACTCACTTCCACACCCATGACCACACTCTCTTCCACACCCATGTCCCACACTCATTTCCACTCCCATGACCACACTCACTTCCACTCCCATGGCCACACTCACTTCCACACCCATGACCACACTCACTTCCACACCCATGACTACACTCACTTCCACACGCATGACCACACTCATCCCACACACATGCCCACACTTGCTTCCACACCCATGACCACAACCACTTCCATTCCCAAGACCACACTCACTTCCACACTCATGCCCACACTCACTTCCACACTCATTGCCACACTCTCTTCCACACCAATGCCCACACTTACTTCCAAACCCATGACCACACTCACTTCCCCACCCATGACCACATTCACTTCCATATCTATGACCACACTCACTTCCACACCCATGACCACAATCACTTCCATACCCAAGACCACACTCACTTCTACACCCATGCCCACACTCACTTCCTGACTCATTGCCACACTCTCTTCCACACCAATGCCCACACTTCTTCCAAACCCATGACCACACTCACTTCCCCAATCATGACCACACTCACTTCCAAATCTATGACCACACTCTCTTCCACACCCATGACCACACTCACTTCCACATCCATGCCCCACACTCATTTCCACACTAATGATCTCACTCACTTCCGCGCCCATGACTACACTCACTTCCAAACCCATGACCACACACGTTTCCCCACCCTTTACCACACTCATTTCCACACCCATGACCACTGTGAGGGAAAAGTTCAATAGATAGGAGTAGAGAGGGAATATATAGTAACAATAGTTTCATTGCCGGCTACTAGTTAAGGTAGGGTCAGTCTAGCTCCCGATTTTCCCACCTTTTCTCCCCCACCCCTAAAGTGATAGTTTGATTGTCGGCTGCTTGTTAACGTAGGGTCAGTCTAGCTCCCAATATCCCTTCCCCTCCCTCTTCCCCCTTCCCCCCTCCCCTCCGAAAGGTGACGTGTGGGGCTCTGGTCAAACAGTAAATCACTCGACTCACAGCTCCCAACACTACTGTAAGTACATGCCTGCCTTGTATTCTAGTGGATTTATTGGTTAAAAGCTTCACTTTTGATCAATAATAAACTTAGTCTTTTCAGCCTTGCTCTATGTTGACTGTTGTAATAATCACCACATCTTTTAAGTATCAGACTTACCATGGAGAGTGATTATTTAAGCAGTGGGTAACCTGTCTGTCTTTCCAGCTTGGATGTCAGAGAGGGTCACCTGGCAATCAACGAGCAGAACAGAAGGACTAACGTCCAGAGACTTCTCCATTTTGTATTGAACTACCTGTGCACCTGTATGAAAGTGCAGGACGTAACTCCACAGCATTGCAGCGGTAAAGAACCTGCTTTCCTGTCATCGGTATAATAATCACGGCGATTCTCTGTGAAGAACTAGCCAGTGGATGGTCACCAACACCTGCGACCTCCCCCCCCTTTATCATCAGCAACGGCTACAGTTTCAACAACAGTGTCACCAACACCAGACACCCTTGTAGATTAGCGTTGAGTTCAGATGTTATTTTATTCATTTCATTTTTCATTTTTCTTTCAAATAGGATATACCTTTCATGTTTTGTTGTTTTATGTTTGATTTAATAAATAGTGTTTATCTTTGTGAATTATTATTTCTTTTTCTATTTATTAATTTTCCTGAGGAGGAGTCACCCTGAGTAATACTGTCTGAAGTTGTTACAGGGCTGAGTAAGCCTTCACAAGTGGCGACCTTGCCAGGATCAACTCTACTGAATCAAGATTCAACTCCATCTCGAATCTACCATTGGAACTTCAACGCCGCATACCACAGACGGTTACCACCAGCCATGAGTAATCATTCTCTATGGTAGGACTGCAGTACAGGTATTTAAAAGATTTGGTGATTGTTAGTCTCAATTTATTGTAAGTCAAGTCAGGCAGGATATAATATTTAATTCTGCCACTTTTATATGTAGCTTGAAACATTTTGGAGGATTAGACTCTAGGGACCTGAGATTTTCCAGTGACAACTTGTTTCATTGAGCTCTATTATATCAAGGGAACTGTCATAGGACACTCTTGATTTGTTGGTGAGAAGATTGGATGGTCAAGTGACCCCATTCTACTTACTGTTTGCTCGGAGCCGGCATAGAACCCTTCGTTTTCATTAATACATATTGTTTAACTGAAGCAGGGATCGAGCCCTCTGGTTTATTTACAGTTTGAGCGGAGCAGGAATTGAACCCTCCGTTTTCTTTAATACCCGTTTCATTTCCCCTGATAGTTTAAGTTATTCTTGCAGGTATGGATGAATACCAGTTTTGGATGAATGTTGGAAGTAAGTTAGGAATAACAGGTAAAAATTTAGAATCTTTCATTAGTGCTAAGATCCAGGAAAGACTTGAAAGAGAGAGAATTGAGAGAGAAGAAAGACAGCTAGAAAGGGAAAGAGAAGAGAATAAGGAGAGAGAGAATCGAAAGAGAAGAGAAAAGGGAGAGAGAGAGAATTGAGAGAGAAATCCGAGAAAGACAGTTAGAAAGAGAGCGAGAAGACCAAAAAGAGCGTGATAGACTTGATCGTGAGGAAAGAGCTATAGAACGTGAGGAAAGAGCTAGAGAGCATGAGTTAATAGAGAGAGAAAAGGATAGCGAGCTCGAAAAATCTCGCCTTGTATTAGAGAATAAAAAGTTAACTTTTACACAACAACAATTAGAGGAAGGAGTAATGGAACAATGGGCAGTCAGTGCACATATTCCAACACCTAATTTACCTCCCTTCACAGAGGGGGAAGACATAACTTCTTACATTATCAGGTTTGAAAATACCGCTACTCTCTGTGAATGGCCTGCTGACACCTGAGCTACCAGGTTAGGAATGTTATTTTCTGGTACAGCCTTAAATATCTATGCAACTTTGTCGCAGGATATCATATATAATTATAACCTACTAAGGAAGGCAATCCTTAAAGCATATCAAAAAACCACTAATTC
Organism: Cherax quadricarinatus; assembly: GCF_038502225.1. Taxonomy (NCBI): domain Eukaryota; kingdom Metazoa; phylum Arthropoda; class Malacostraca; order Decapoda; family Parastacidae; genus Cherax; species Cherax quadricarinatus. Next base: position 30,610,042 of record NC_091321.1, on the reverse strand, counting down.
TTACAGGAAAGATTTCAGGTATACCACCTCACAGCCTGGCCAGAACTTTCAGCAGTTACAGGTAACACTCTTTCGTTTGTTCGACTTTTGGATAGAGAGTTCAGGAATTGATCACAGTTATGAATCTCTTAGAGACTTCATGGTTGCTGACCAGTTCCTGACAGCTCTTCGCCATCAGATACGAACATTCATCAGAGAACGTAACCTGATTAAAGCTGAGGAAGTTGCTGAGGCTGCTGACCTGTATGCTGAGGCTCACAATTCCTATAAAAACCTAAAGGGATCGAACCCTAAGGGCAAGGGTTCATCAGACCTTAAGAAATCAAAGCCTCTAGTGGAAAGTAAAATGACTTCTTTTATTCCTGTTTGTCATTTGTGTGGTGTTAAGGAACATAAACGTCCAGATTGTCCTTCTAAGAAGGTCCAAAAAGTTGGAAGATATTTTAAAGACTGTAATGACCAAGCACCCTTCTGTTCAGGAACAGTTAATGGACTTAATGTATCTACCATTTTACGAGACACTGGATGCACATGTATAGTCATTTCTGATAAGCTGTTCCCTAACCTTAAAAAACTCATTCCTCTGCTATACTTTCAGACTACTTGGGCCGTACGGACACTTTTCCTACCATCCGTTGTTACATTAGGTCTAAATGGTTCACAGGTTGGTCTGAAGCTGTACTAGCTCCCATCACTTCTTGCTCCGTACTAATAGGTAATGTAAAAGGTGCCATTCTTCCTTCTGAGGTTGACCTTTCATCACCAAAGATGGATATAAGTGTTTCAGATCCTCTTCCTGTAGAGTCAGAGAAGCCCCTCGAAAGTTCAGATGAGACAATGTCTCGCGAGATTCATGTGGGATTAAAAACCAGTGATGCTACTCTCGAAAGCGAGGAAGTAGGATCACCGGTTCACTTGTTAGATGAAAGTGAAGATATCACCTCCGATACCATAAATGTCTTGACTAGGGCACAGACCAAAGCCCAGGCTTCTCTTACTGTCCATCCTTTGATTTTCCCTGACTTTAAGCCTTTAGACATATCGAAGGACTCCTTTGTCAAGTTACAACGTAATTGCCCTTCTCTTCAGAATTGCCATAATACCGCTAAACAAAATCAAGTTATCCAAAGGAAAAACTTTTCATATAAATTTGAATATATAAAAGGTATCTTGTACAAGTCAGTATTCAAATTAAATTCAGATGAGACAGACTATTCCATCTTAGTTGTTCCAAGTCAATGCAGAGAGACTGTTCTTAAAATGGCTCATGACCTGCCAGCGGCCGGACATTTCTCGCATCGTAAAACTTTAAATAAAATTAGGGAAACCTATTTTTGGCCTAAAATGTCCTCGCTACTTATTATAGATCGTGTAAAGTTTGCCAACTGTCATCCTCCCGAGGTACCAGGCGAGTACCTATGGTCAAAATGCCTATCTTTACGGTACCGTTTGAAAGAGTAGCTATTGACATCGTTGGTCCTTTATCTCCACTTTCATCTGGGGGACATAGATATATATTAACATTGGTTGATTATGCTTCGAGTTTCCCTGAAGCCATACCCTTAAAGACCATAACTACTACAGAGGTGGCTGAAGCCCTTTTGTCCATCTTCTCCAGAGTGGGCATCCCTAGAGAAATTTTGTCTGACCGTGGGACACAATTCACATCTGACTTAATGCAACATCTATACCAACTTCTGGGAGTGAAGCCTCTCTTCACCACACCCTATCATCCCAGCTGTAATGGGAGGATTGAGCGCCAGCATTCGATTCTCAAGTCCATTTTAAGGAAACTTTGCTCCCTTAAACCTAAGGAGTGGCATCGTTACCTACCCTGTGCTTTGTTTGCCATGAGGGAAGTTCCCAGTGACTCTTTGGGGTTTTCACCTTTTGAACTTCTCTATGGTAGACAGGCCAGAGGTCCACTGTCCATCCTTCATGACTTATGGACTAATAAGGAGGTAAATGCTGAGGTTCAGTCTTCTTACCAGTTTCTCCTTGACCTTAGATCCAAACTTGAGGAGACCTCTGACATAGTTTCGAAAAACCTAAGCTTGTCAATGGACCAGTACAAAACATATTTTGATTCCAAAAGTCAGAGGAGAAGTTTTAAAGTAGGGGATGAAGTTCTTGTACTTTTGCCGAGTAAGTCAAATAAATTATTAGTAGCATGGAAAGGTCCATATAAAGTATTAAAAATTTGTGGGAAAGTTGACTACCTCATAGAAGTCAAGGGAAAACCTAAGCTTTATCATATCAACATCCTTAAGAAATATTACCGAAAAAATTCGGTTAACTGCCTTAATAACTTTGACTTAGTTTTTCCACACGAACTTGATAAGACAACCGAAGAATGTAAAGTGTGCGTAATTGACACCTCTAACTTAGACTATGATAAAGAACTACATGACTTGGTGACTCTTGACCACTCGGATGCAACCAACATTTATATTAATGAATCTTTGGATGACCATAAGAGACATGAACTACTTCAATGTGTGAGTAACTTTTCAGACGTCTTTACTGATATTCCAGGTGTTACCTCCACGGTAGTCCATAAGATTGACTTACTGACGGACAATCCTATCAAACGGAAATTATACCCAGTTCCAGTTCACCTTAGAGATGCATTTGACCGAGAGGTAGACAAATTATTAAAACTAAAGATCATTGAACCTTCAGTATCTGCATATTGCTCACCAGTAGTCATGGTTAAGAAGGAAGATAATTCATATAGACTTGCTATTGACTTCAGAGGCCTTAATGCTATAACTCGGTGGGATGCTGAGCCTATGCCCTTAATAGATAGCGATCTACACAAATTTTATGACGCTTCCTTCTTTTCAGAGATTGATATTGCACAGGCATATCATCAAGTAATGTTAGATCCTTCTTCTAAGCAGTACACCGCTTTTCCTACACACCAAGGACTGATGCAGTATAGAACTATGCCCTTCGGTTTGGTAACTGCCTGTGCTACCTACGTGAGACTGATGAGAAAGGTCTTGGGTAATATGCCAAATGTTTCAGTTTATTTTGATAACATTTACGTAATGACATCTACGTGGGGCGAACATATCCAAACATTAACATCAGTTTTACGTAGGTTACGCTCACAACGCCTCACTGCCAAGCCGAAGAAATGCTTCCTTGGGTATAACAAGATTAGATATCTTGGACTGATACTTTCTAATAACTCTCTGCAGCCTCTCCCCAGTAAGATCAAAGCTTTATTAGAATTTACATTCCCCAAAACCAAGAAGCTCATGCAAAGCTTTCTTGGTTCTGTAAATTTTTATGCAGGGTTTATCCCAAACCTTACTGATCTTACAGGCATCTTATCCGACTTCCTTAAAAAGTCTGTGAAGGAACCTCTTGAACTTTCCGACGTAGCTCGGGAAAAGTTTAATGAGATTAAAAGTATCTTTGTGAAAGACCCTATACTTAAGATTCCAGACATTAATAAAACATTTTGTTTAAGAACTGATGCCTCCAATACTGGCTTAGGTGCGATGCTACTACAATACCATGATGGTACACCCTTCCCTGTATGCTTCCTAAGCTGGAAACTCCTTCCCGCAGAAACAAGATACTCCACAATAGAAAAGGAATGTTTAGCCCTTGTGTGGGGTATCTCCAAACTTAAATTTTATTTGCTGGGAAAAGAATTCATTTTAGAAACGGACCACAAACCTTTGATATACCTAGAAACTTTTAAGGGAACCAACAGTCGCCTCTTGAGGTGGACATTGGCACTCCAGGCTTTTAAGTTCCATATTGTGTATATCAATGGTTCATCCAATTATTTCTCTGGTTAAGTCGTGACAGTCAATAGAAGATTTGTTGCCTTACGCGACTTCCACATGTTAGAACTTTTTCCTCACCTATTCTTCTTATACTCCTTGACTATAAGTCTTGGTATGGGGGAGTGTGAGGGAAAAGTTCAATAGATAGGAGTAGAGAGGGAATATATAGTAACAATGGTTTCATTGCCGGCTACTAGTTAAGTTAGGGTCAGTCTAGCTCCCGATATTCCCGCCTTTTCTCCCCAACCCCTAAATTGATAGTTTGTCTGCCGGCTACTAGTTAAGGTAGGGTAAGTCACGCTCCAAGAAACTGTCCACTGCTAAGAAGACCACTCCCCAGGCACCGCCAACGATGTCCCAAACTTCCTTCCCAGCTCTGCCTAGATCAAGTGGGACTCCTCAGGTCTCTACCAATGGTTCCAATGTTTGGAATTCTGCCCCTCTTGGAGCGCCCCAATCTAACCCTCACTTACACCATACACAAACGCAACAACAAGGTTCAGTATCATCTCCTATGTCTCAGGTATCCACAGCCGGGGATATGACGAGAGCACAACTAATGTACATGATGGCCAAAGACATAGCAGGTGGTGACATTCAACTCTGCTCTCAGGTTTTAAATGAACTGTTAATGGCTAATGGGATTACTCCCATCACTATCCCAGAAAATGTGAAGGCTATTATGACCCAGCCTTCTCATAACAAGAAGTATGTTCCCTACTCTGCATCTAAAAATAAGCCTAAGTCATCCCTGGCTCCGGGATAGCCCACCTCACAAACCCAGGTTGTCAACTCCCCTCAACCCGATAAGTCAACATAACAATGAACATAACAGTGAACATAACAATGCCCCAGAAAGTGGTGCCTACTCTCCCGCTATTGAAGCTGATCCTGTTGAACAGGAACTTTCCCAGGGTGACTCACCTTGCCTGCCTACTTTTCCCTTGGAGCCTCCACAGTCTCCCATTAACTCTCACGAGCCTCTGCTTCCTGTAACAGGGAATAACACACCTCAGTTTTCTGATGATGACTCTACCGATTCTAATGAGTCTGTTAATATTACTACCTCTAGTGAAGACGATGGCATTCTTAATACACAAGCACCTACGCAAAAGTTTCCTCCTCCCCTTGATGAGTCCAGCAGGGATAGTGTTGATACAACACGTGACATTACTTGCAGGCGTTCAGACCGCAGTACACGAGCGAAGAACAAGAAATAATGGGGATTACAATTTTCCAACTTAATGTTCAACATTTCTTTAATAACCGTTACCTTCTTGAGGTTGAACTACATAATTACAATCCCGATGTTATACTTGTGAACGAGACAGCTGCAAGAGTTGATCAATATATTAAATTACGTGGTTACTCTACTGTGGAGAAATCGGAGAAATCGAGAGGACCATTTAGTGGAGTATCCATCTTAGTAAAATTAGGCTATACATTTAAAAATATTCATGTTGATGAAGATAACATTCTTGCAATAGAAATGACAACGTCTCATGGACAACTAGTGATAGTAACTGGATATTTTCCCCCGAGACAACAATATATAGAGTCAATTCCTCTACATAGGATATTAAGTAGGAATGTTCCAACAATTCTAGCGGGAGATTTTAATGCTCATCACCCTGCCCTCTTTAACTGTGGAGCTGGTATTCCACTGGGTGACTTAAAAGGAAAACAACTCTTTAATATCATGACAGCTAGAAACTTGTCATTTCAAGGCCCATTCTTTAAATCGTACATTGGACCTCATCCAGGGACACCTGATAGAGTACTGACAAACAGGGACTGTGACATCTTTCACTGTCGTATATCTCCTGGTGGACATGTAGGATCTGACCATATCCCTGTTATAATACAACTACAAACTTCTCCATTTAGAATACCTGTACCTCCTAAACCCAATCTTAACACCCTAGGATTTGACCCCTTCAGGGCATATCTGGGTGATGATGAAATTGTGTCATTGGAAAATCTACCTTCCAATGCAATTGATGATGCAACCAGGTCCCTGCATAATCGAATAATTGAAGCAACTAATGCAACTTGTCAATCAGCTTCCACAAAGATATACCAACAATATAAACCTACTAGGGAAATTAGAGACAATTTGAGAAATTATCAAGCAGAATGTCGAAGGCATCTTCAAACGCGACAACCACCAGCAGCTACACTGCACCGATTAAGGCAAGAATTAATTACTATGATTAGTCATCACAAACGGGACATATGGAAACTTCTAGTTCTTCAAGCGAATCAATATAAACGTGAACCAGCAAAATTTTGGAGTAAGATCCGACAACTTTTAGGGGCAAAGCACAAGGCTCCTAACTACCTAGTTCATACCTTTACTGATGAGGATGAGGAAGATGTTGAAATTAAACTTGACGATCCACAGGACCAGGCTAATTTGATGGGTGATGTATGGGAGAAAATTCTCTCCCATAATAACAGTCGTCAATTTAACAATAATCATTATCAGTTAGTAAATGAATGGAGAGATGAGAACTTGGATGATCTACAACCACTACCTTCCATTGATACTTCAACTCTTGAAGATACCCACCCACTTACTAGACCTATTACATTACTAGAGATAAGTCAGGTTATTGGAAGAATGAGAAATAGAGCCCCTGGGCTCTCTGGAATAACAATGAAACAAATAAAGTACCTACCTAGAAATTGTAAACAGTCTTTGGTCAACATCTTTAATGCCATCTTGGCCTCAGGACATTTTCCAGTTGTTTTTAAGACTGCTAAGATGATCTTTCTTGGTAAGCCCAATAAAGACATCCACCAACCTGGGAACTATAGACCTATATCTTTACTTGAAGTCACTGGAAAAGTTCTTGAGAAAGTCATTTCCAACAGATTGAACTACTATATGGAGTTTAATCACTTTTTTACTGAAAAACAATTTGGCTTTAGAACACATAGAGGTACCAATCATGCAATAAATGTTATTTTCGATACTGTAGCAAGTCTAAAACATCAGGGCAATCTTGCCTTAATTGCCACCAGAGATGTTCATAAAGCTTTTGATAGCTTATGGCATGATGGCCTTATATACAAACTCATTGACCTACCAGACCATAACTGGACTTTTCTCAGACTAATATATAATTTCTTAACTCAAAGAAAAATCATTCCCACCTTTCATGGCAGGTCGACAGAGCCTTTTGTACCGACAGCTGGTGTCCCGCAAGGATCTTGTCTCAGTCCACTCCTGTTCAACATTTATGTGAATGACCTTCCTCAACCAGAGTTTAATGACACAATTGTGACACAGTTTGCAGATGATGTTATTCATGTCGTCTCATCAACTCCGGTAACAGGAAAATACAAGTATGAGAGAGTCATAGAGAAAATTAATATTGAACTTCGTCGAACATCTAATTGGGAAAAGAAATGGAGAATTACAACTAATCCTGACAAGGTCCTTGTTAGCACGATAGGATGTTTTGCATCAACAATTGAAGATAAAGGAGGTATCTCCATCAGAGGTACACCTGTAGCCATTAGAAACCCTAACAAGATTTTGGGATATGAAATCGACAGGCTGCTCCATTCAATATCTCATGTAACTAAAAAGATCAACATAGCCAAAGCCAGTCTTAGCAGAATCTTTCGATTTAATCAAGCCCCTCAACATGTCAAAAAACATCTGTATAAAATGATAATAAGACCAATACTCGAATACCCTTGTGCCCCAATGTCACTAACAAAAAAGACCAACATGCTCCGGTTACAAAAGGTCCAGAATAGAGCTCTTCGCTTCATCACCGATACCAGGAGGAGAGACAGAGTTAAAATGGCAGATTTACACATACAACAAGATATTACTGCCATAAATGTACGCCTTGACACCCTAAAAAAGAAACAACTTTATATAATGCAAGAACTATACATGCCAGATAGAGAACATCCTATACAAGTGGTTAATACCACGGATTATACCATCACTACTCCTCCTCACAGGACTCAACGAATGACTCTCCCACAAAGGGTCCGTCGCTTTATTCATAAAGATGATTACCCACGACCCATGATATTGAGCAACCTCCCTGATGAAGAAGATTGGGTACCACCAGAACCCTTCTATGTATACTGAAAAAAATCATCGCCCCCAATTAAGGAGACATCTTATATAACTTTCTAATGTAAAAATTATGCTATTTACTATGGCTGGACACCACCTGTAAGAAGCCATTGTCACGAATTTTATAAACTGGCCAGAAAATTATTGCCTTCCTTGTCGCATAAATATCCGTTGTGCAATCGCAAAAAAAAAAAAAAAAAGCAATTGCAACCTGTATAATTACTACCAATTCAGAGTCATGTACTTATATATCTGTTATATCTATGTGACTCTGATGGGTTAGTCTTATACCCCTTAAATAAATATATTATCATTTCACGTACACTTTTTAAATTGCACCAAAGTGGTTGGGCCACTTACCTTTATATCCTACCTCTCACCCCCCTCCCACCCTTTTCCAATATTTCCATCCTTACCCATCCTTCTTCCTTCCCCATCTCACCAAAGCTCTGGTCTGAACAAGTACAAGTACAAGTCATGCTCCCGTTTTTCCCGCCTTTTCTCCCCCACCCCTAAAGTGATAGTTTGATTGTCGGCTGCTTGTTAACGTAGGGTCAGTCTAGCTCCCAATATCCCTTCCCCTCCCTCTTCCACCTCCCCCCCCAGAAAGGTGACGTGTGGGGCTCTGGTCAAACAGTAAATCACTCGACTCACAGCTCCCAACACTACTGTAAGTACATGCCTGCCTTGTATTCTAGTGGATTTATTGGTTAAAAGCTTCACTTTTGACCAATAATGAACTTAGTCTTTTCAGCCTTGCTCTATGTTGACTGTTGTAATAATCACCATATCTTTTAAGTATCAGACTTACCATGGAGAGTGATTATTTAAGCAGTGGGTAACCTGTCTGTCTTTCCAGCTTGGATGTCAGAGAGGGTCACCTGGCAATCAACGAGCAGAACAGGAGAAGGACTAACGTCCAGAGACTTCTCCATTTTGTATTGAACTACCTGTGCACCTGTATGAAAGTGCAGGACGTAACTCCACAGCATTGCAGCGGTAAAGAACCTGCTTTCCTGTCATCGGGATAATAATCACGGCGATTCTCTGTGAAGAACTAGCCAGTGGATGGTCACCAACACCTGCGACCTCCCCCCCCCTTTATCATCAGCAACGGCTACGGTTTCAACAACAGTGTCACCAACACCAGACACCCTTGTAGATATTAGCGTTGAGTTCAAATGTTATTTTATTCATTTCATTTTTCATTTTTCTTTCAAATAGGATATACCTTTCATGTTTTGTTGTTTTATGTTTGATTTAATAAATATTGTTTATCTTTGTGAATTATTATTTCTTTTTCTATTCATTAATTTTCCTGTAACAAGTGGCGTTCCACAGGGATCAGTCTTGGGCCCATTGTTGTTTATAATATATATCAATGATATTGATGAGGGAATTACTAGTGATATGAGCAAATTCGCCGATGACACAAAGATAGGTAGGATAATTGATTCAAACGTAGATGTTATGGAACTTCAGGAGGATTTAAACAAACTCTATTCTTGGTCAGAAAAGTGGCAGATGCAGTTCAATGTAGATAAATGCAAGGTTCTGAAGCTTGGGAGTGCCCATAACCCTAGTACTTATAAGTTAAATGATGTAGAACTTAGCCATACAGATTGCGAAAAGGACTTGGGGGTTATGGTGAGCAGCAACCTTAAACCAAGACAGCAATGCCTAAGCGTACGTAATAAGGCAAATAGATTACTGGGATTTATATCAAGAAGTGTAAGCAACAGAAGTCCAGAGGTCATACTGCAGCTTTATACATCATTAGTAAGGCCTCACCTAGATTATGCAGCTCAGTTCTGGCCTCCATATTACAAAATGGACATAAATTCGTTAAAAAACATTCAGCGTAGGATGACTAAATTAATACATAGCATTAGAAATCTTCCTTATGAAGAAAGATTGAAGACTCTTAAGTTACATTCACTTGTTAGACGAAGAATGAGGGGAGACCTGATCGAAGTGTATAAGTGGAAGATAGGTATTAATAAAGGGGATATTAATAAGGTCTTGAGGATGTCTCTCCAAGAGAGAACCCGCAGTAATGGATTTAAATTAGATAAGTTTAGATTTAGAAAGGACATTGGAAAGTATTGGTTTGGAAATAGGGTAGTTGATGAGTGGAACAGTCTACCTAGTTGGATTATTGAGGCTAGGACTTTGGGTAGTTTCAAATCTAGGTTGGATAAGTACATGAGTGGGAGGGGTTGGATTTGAGTGGAACTTTCACATCAGAGCTTATTTCTTGGGTGGCATTGAAAATTGGGTTGGGCAAATGTTTTGTTAGTGGGATGAATTGTAAAGGACCTGCCTAGTATGGGCCAACAGGCCTCCTGCAGCGTTCCTCCTTTCTTATGTTCTTATGTTCTTAATACTGTCTGAAGTTGTTACAGGGCTGAGTAAGTCTTCACACCACACTCCCTTCCACACCCATGCCCACACTCGCTTCCAAACCCTTGACTACACTCCCTTCCACACCCATGCCCACACTCGCTTCCAAACCCTTGACTACACTCCCTTCCACACCCATGCCCACACTCGCTTCCAAACCCTTGACTACACTCCCTTCCACACCCATGCCCACACTCGCTTCCAAACCCTTGACTACACTCCCTTCCACACCCATGCCCACACTCGCTTCCAAACCCTTGACTACACTCCCTTCCACACCCATGCCCACACTCGCTTCCAAACCCTTGACTACACTCACTTCCACACCCATGTCCACACTCATTTCCCCACCCATGACCACACTCACTTCCACACCTATTCCCACACTCACTTCCACACTCATGCCCACACTCACTTCCCCACCCATGACCACACTCACTTCCACACCCATGCCCCACACTCATTTCCAAACCAATGACCACACTCACTTCCACACCCATGATCACATTCACTTCCACACCCATGACCACACTCACTTCCACACTCATGGCCACACTCAATTCCACACCCATGACCACACCAACTTCCACACGCATGACCACACTCATCCCACACACATGCCCACACTCACTTCCACACCCATGACCACAATCACTTCCATACCCAAGACCACACTCACTTTCACACCCATGCTCACGCTCACTTCCACACTCATTGCCACACTCTCTTCCACACCATTGCCCACACTTACTTCCAAACCCATGACCACACTCGCTTCCCTACCCATGACCACACTCACTTCCAAATCTATGACCACACTCACTTCCACACCCATGACCATACTCACTTCCACATCCATGCCCCACACTCATTTCCACACTAATGATCACACTCACTTCCACGCCCATGACTTCACTCACTTCCAAACCCATGACCACACACGTTTCCCCACCCTTTACCACACTCATTTCCACACCCATGACCACACTTCCTTCCACACCCATGCCCACACTCACTTCTAAACCCATCACTACACTCACTTCCACACCCATGTCCACACTCATTTCCCCACCCATGACCACACACTTCCACACCTATTCCCACACTCCCACACTCATGCCCACACTCACTTCCCCACCCATGACCACACTCACTTCCTCACCCATGCCCCACACTCATTTCCAGACCAATGACCACACTAACTTCCACACTCATGACCACATTCACTTCCACACCCATGCCCACACTCACTTTCACACCCATGACTATGTTTTATACCAGTTTGTTTGGTGGCTCTTGCAGAGCGGGGTTCAATGATAAGATCTTCGGAGGCTTCTACTTTATTTGCAAAGTCGTGGTGGGTACACATGCTTGTGTGTTGTGCCCATGGCCGAGGAGGGCCATCCCACGAGGGAGAGAGGAAGTAGGACTTTTGACTGCTCCTAGGCCGCTGAGTGAGTGAGAGCGAGTGGGACCAGCATCCTACTGACCTGGGCAGGCCTAGAGGGCAGCGCCTGAGTGCCGCAAAATATGAACTCAGCTGACAGACAGCATAGGCTGTCTGTGCAGACAGTACAGGCTGTCTACATTTGCTAGGCCACCTACCACATGGTTGTCCCGACCATGTCTGGTGGTAAAAAAAAACTCGGTCTCTCTCTCGTAGGAACAGGGCACAGAACACAGAATATAAAACATGTATATACATATGGACATGGGGAAAAAAAAACTTCCTACAGGGAGGGAAGAAAAAAACATGTGGGGTGTGCTAAACAATGTGGTCAATGGCAGTGAACATCACTGGATGCCTTCCTACATCTTGACAGATACTGCAACAATGGAGACATCGCTGCGGCTGAGCTGTGACGTAATGGGGTACGGTCTCCTTTAGAACGGTGAAGCAGTAATTGTAGGAGTCACTGCAAGTTTCACTCATCCTGAGGCACGACATGCTGGTGCCCTCGAGTGAGGCATCGTCAAAACTCGGCAACTGGGCAGGACTTCTGGCAAGCGACTCAGGAGGACACTTCTCAACTGGTACTGTCGCTGGGCTGTCACTGCCGGCGAGCGTGGAGTGATTCGTGGAGCGAGTCGTGGCAGAGACGACTGGGCGAAACATCTGGGAGTCGTAACATCATACACCATACTTCAGTGAGCGAGCTAGCAGTCAAAGTGACATCATCTTTGTGCAGGCTGCTCACTGATGCTTTACACGAGGCTGACACAGCCTGTCGACAGGGCTAACTGCGGCGTGATGAGTGTCATTCTCTCGGAAGTTGAAGTTATAGCAGAGGTTAGTCTAAACTTCCCCAGACTTGTTTCTCTGCATATAACTGCTCTCTGAAGGTCTGGAGGTGAAGTGAAACAAATCTCAATGGGAATCGTAGCAGGTACGATTCTGCAAAACATCTATGAGCGACAAGCATAAGAGCTTTCTGTACAAGGGGCTCATATGCTTAGGGCTGACTAATATCAGCTGCCAAATGCGCTGGTCACACTGGGTGACAACACAAGGTGCTACACAGGGTCTGACCAGACTGTGGTTGACGCACAGCTGGGCTCAAGACCACACAGGACACAAGGAAAACTTTACACACACCCACGGTACATGCAGTACAACATGGCTTAAACTAGCAAATGATGCTTTTCTGTGCACAAAATTGACACTAAGCCATGCACTAACATGTGAGAACACTGACTGAGAGGAATTGATTAACACACGACATATATCTTCTCTCAATCTTCTCGATAATACTGAAATAATTGCTGAAACACTTGAGGTGATATCATGTGATGTCAGGCGTGATGTCGCGAGATGACGTCAGCAGACATCTCGAGGTGATGTCAGGCAGACATCGTGACGTCATGAAGTCGGGCAGCAGCAGACCACAGCATGTGGCCTGGGACATCTGGCAACTCACGTGGCTCATAGGTCTACGTGGCTTCGTCCACACCCCACATGGCGTCAGGATCCACGTGGCATCATGATCCACGTGGCTTGCTGACCCACGTGGCTTGCTGATCCACGTGGCTTGCTGATTCACGTGGCTTCGTGATCCATGTGGCTTAGTGATCCACGTGGCTTTGAGTGGCCTCGGGCACTTGGATACACAGCTCTGGCAAAGAATTCACACGAAAAACAGCAGAAAACACAGCAGAGGGAGTGATGGCATGGTGGTGTATGGTAGTGTGGTGGCGAGGAGCGTGGGTGTATGTATGGCGCGGGAGGATCTGGCCACTTCCTCCTCTCGAACCCACAACACGGCGAAATACTCACAATGGATGCAGAAATCACCACAAAACTCACCTCTGGCTTGCTGAAATAGCTGTGCTGAGCTGAACAACAACAGCAGAACATACAAGAGGCGCTGAACATTTGAACACTAATATGGGCCACACCATTGTCATTGTAAAAGTCACCAACACAACTTGCAGTAGCTGTGTCAGGGTGATTTTCATTCATAAAGGTTTGCACATCAATCCACTTTGCACAAATTTCCTTAATCGTTGAAGAAGGCAACGATTTCTTCAGTTGTGGTCTCTTGCTGTTGCAGATGCTTGTTTCAGAACTTTCCATGAACAAGTTGTTAAGGACTTGTGAGAGAGAATTTCCCATTGCCATAATAAACTTTTGAGTATAAAACTCACCTTGAAACACAAACTTTGCATCAACACTACAAAGTTTAATAAGCTCAGTGAGTGTTGGTACGAGCAATAGTAATTCGTAATTACCGAAGTCTTCAATTAGGAAACTTAATAAGTCATCAACTGGATCTTCTGTGAACTACGAAGTAATTCAAAACAAACTATTTTGTAATTATTTAAATCTGATTATTCGTGGTGCTTAATTTGTCAACTAAATCAATATTATTTTTAACATTAAGTTAGAAACTTCAATTGGGCTAAGTTTATCTACTAGCTGTTTGGATATGCTTTAAACTGCATCTATGGAGCCCTTTATGATTCTTGCTTGATTATCTGGTTTATGCTTTTGATTAATCCATACATATGTAGAAAAGATGGATTGGGAGTCATGAATATTTTAATTATTTCATCTTTGCCTTTCAGTAGTATTATTGTTTTGTTAAAATTACTCATAAATAGATATGAAAAAGATACAACCAGTATCTGTTTCATATAAGTCTCAGATGATACAGGTGATAGTTAATTTTTAGGGGTACATGGGAAGCTGTCAGAATGCCCAAGGGGTACATGGAAAGCTGTCAGATTTCCCAGGGGGTACATGGGAAGCTGTCAGAGTGCCCAAGGGGAACAGAAGAACAAAACGATTGGGAACCCCTAATCTAATTCTAATCTGTTCTAGGTGATTTGCCGGTATGGATCCCGGTCGGGGTCTCTTCCAATTGGGTGACCCGTTATTCATTTTAACTTGGTAATCAGTTTCTTCCTAAATTATTACTCCTTTCATTTTCCTATGTCTATAAAATTCCCATATAACATCTATTATCGTTCAGCACAAGTAATTTCTGGCAATTATTACTTATATAACTTTATTGTGGCAGGATATGTTGCTTTAATTTTCATGGTATCATTACTTTGTAATGGCAAAGATCTTGTCAAACCCCAACAACAGAAAACTTGATCATTGTCTCCCATTTCTCATTGCAAATTACCTAATGGCTAAGAAGATTACAACTGCCGATTGTTTCTGTTCCAGAAAACTAAATATTTGTCTATACTGGAGGTAAAACATTACAATTAATTAACCTGTGTATATTCATGCTAGGCTGATTAATATCAATGTAAACAAAGTTATTTTATTATTATTAAATATTAGCCGGTATTCTCCCGGCCCGGGCCTTTTCCAAGTGGTGGCCCGGCCTTGACTCCCTCTTTAGGGAGTGTCTGAGACCTAAGTCTCCCATGGGAGGAGGCACAAGTACCTCCTCATCTTTGGGACCAACTGTCCCCAGGCCTAGCCACAAGCTAGGCCTCTCTGGCCTGCCATCCCCGCCACAAGGGGCCTAATGGGAATGACATTCTTGTGAGCTAAAGGCTCGGACTCAGGCACCTACCCTACCCTAGAAGGGTTAGGCATGGTGTCGATGGTAAACAAAGGAAGGTCTGATTACTACATATGCTACTAACATTGTCTGGTGAACAATAACTATACTGAATATACAAATATTTAAATTTTATCCTACCTTTTATTTATATAATCCCATTTATTTTCTATTCTTTATAAAAGGAAATTATTGGCTGATGGTTCTTCTGAGCTTGTTGGGTAAGTTTGGAATCTCAGCAGCATTTGCCGTCGTCAACATCTTCTCTACCGAGATCTTCCCAACTGAGTGCCGCAGTGTGGGAGTTGGTGCTTGTTCCATGTGTGCTTGTATTGGTGGTATTATCGCACCATTCATTGCTTCTCTAGTAAGTCATTACCATATTATCTATTACTGAATTAAAATACTATGATTTTTTTTTATTTTCACTTAGTTTATATTGGAAATATATAATACTATAGAGCCTATTAATTTTCTATTGCGTGCCCACAAACTTTATGTACTAACTTGGCGAAAAAAATCTTGAAACAGTTGGAATACGTGCCATAACTAGAGAATGATTTAACTAATTGCCTTCAAATATCCACCACTTGAGTGGTTTCTTGAGCACAAGACTCAGGCTGCTGTTGGGTGCCATAACAGCTATTTTTTATTCAGTAAAAAAAACTGTTCCTTCTGATTGGCTTCAAAATATTACTGAAAATGCATTCTAAACAATATATTATATTCCATAAGTATAAAGAGAATATATACAAATATGAAATTTTACTGAAATATTTAAAAAAAAATCATGCATTGTTGAATTCACATCAGCTACTGGAAAATGCCCTTTCCGACTGGCTTTAAACTTTTTCCATTGGTTGGATTTATTAAAACACAGCTTGTCACTCACCTTGATGTGTGTAAGTTTTCGTTTATCAATTTAATCAAGAAAATTGTTTCCCCTGTAATAGCTAGTGAATGACTCATCTGATCAGCTTCAAACCCTAACTGCTAGCATATTTTAATTAGAAAATTTTTTGTATTAATTTCATTAAATTGGATTTTTTCTCAAATGAAAATAAAAAAATCCTTACAGGAGAAAGTAAAATAGATTTTTTATGGTTTATTTATCTTGACAAGGAGAGATTTTCCGAGAAACATTCATGTGCAATGTGTCTTGGACAAGACTGATGGCAATATTTGCATGAGTGGTGCAATATACACAGGTTGTGTATCTTGGGCAAAACTAATGGCAAAATTTGCATTGGCGGGGCACAATACACAATGCTACATAGGCCATTCCGTGTAATAACTAGAGTGAATGTCTTATGGTCCACTTCAACATTTTGTTTATGTGTAATAATTAGAGTGTACCTCCTCTGGTCCACTTCAACATATTGTTTACGTGTAATAACTAGAGTGAAGCTCCTCTGGTTCACTTGAGCATTTTGTTTATGTGTAATAACTAGAGTGAAGCTCCTCTGGTCCACTTCAACATTTTGTTTACGTGTAATAACCAGAGTGAAGCTCCTCTGGTCCATTTCAACATTTTGCTTAAACGTAATAACTAGAGTGAAGCTCCTTTGGTCAACTTCAACATTTTGTTTACGTGTAATAACTAGAGTGAAGCTCCTCTGGTTCACTTCAGCATTTTGTTTATGTGTAATAACTAGAGTGAAGTTCCTCTGGTCCACTTCAACATTTTGTTTACGTGTAATAACTAGAGTGAAGCTCCTCTGGTCCACTTCAGTATTTTGCTTACGTGTAATAACTAGAGTGAAGCTCCTGTGGTCCACTTCAGCATTTTGTTTACGTGTAATAACTAGAGTGAAGCTTCTCTGGTCCACTTCAACAATTTGTTTTCGTGTAATAACTTAAGTGAAGCTCCTTTGGTCAACTTCAACATTTTGTTTACATGTAATAACTAGTGTAAAACTCCTCTGCTCCACTTCAACATTTCGTTTACGTGTAATAACTAGAGTGAAGCTCCTCTCGCCCACTTCAACATTTTGTTTACGTCTAATAATTAGAGTGAAGCTCCTTTGGTCCATTTCAACATTTTGTTTACATGTAATAACTAGAGTGAAGCTCCTTTGGTCCACTTCAACATTTTGTTTACATGTAATAACTAGAGTAAAACTCTTCTGCTCCACTTCAACATTTTGTTTACTTGTAAAAACTAGAGTGAAGCTCCTCTCTCCCATTTCAACATTTTGTTTACGTGGAATAACTAGAGTGAAGCTCCTCTGGTCCATTTCAACATTTTGCTTAAATGTAATAACTAGAGTGAAGCTCCTTTGGTCAACTTCAACTTTTTGTTTACGTGTAATAATTAGAGTGAAGCTCCTATGATCAACTTCAACATTTTGTTTACGTGTAATAACTAGAGTAAAGCTCCTCTGGTCGACGTCAACATTTTGTTTACGTGTAATAACTAGAGTGAAGCTCCTCTGGTCCACTTCAACATTTTGTTTAAGTGTAAAAACTAGAGTGAAGCTCCTCTGGTCCACTTCTGCATTTTGGTCATGTGTAATAACTAGAGTGAAGCTCCTCTGGTTCACGTCAACATTTTCTTTACTTGAAATAACTAGAGTGGAGCTCCTCTGGCCAATGTCAACATTTTGTTTACGTGTAATAGCTAGAGTGAAGCTCCTCTGGTCCACCTCAACATTTTGTTTACGTGTAATGACTAGAGTGGCACATCTTCCACTAATGAGTTTCACCACTGGTGTCTCATTTTCCGCTAGTGAGTTTCACCACTGGTGACTCATCTTCTAATAGTGAGTTTCACCACTGGTTACTCATCGTCCACTAATGAGTTTCTCCCCTGGTGACTCATCTTCCACTCGTGAGTTTCTCCACTGGTGACTCATCTTCCACTAGCGAGTTTCACCACTGATGAGCCATCTTCCACTAGGGAGTTTCACCACTGTTGACTCATCTTCTACTAGTGAGTTTCTCCACTGGTGACTCATCTTCCATTAGTGAGTTTCTCCACTGGTGACTCATCTTCCAATAGTGAGTTTCTCCACTGATGACTCATCTTTCACTAGTGAGTTTCTCCACTGTTGACTCATCTTCCATCAGTGAGTTTCTCCACTGGTGATTCATCTTCCACTAGTGACTTTCACCACTGATTAGTCATCTTCCACTAGTGAGTTTCACCACTGTTGATTCATCTTCCACTAGTGAGTTTCTTCACTGATGAATCATCTTCACCTAGTGAGTTTCTCCACTGTTGACTCATCTTACACTAGTGAGTTTCTCCACTGGTTACTCATCTTTCACTAGTGAGCTTCTCCACTGGTGACTCATTTTCCGCTAGTGAATTTCACCACTGTTGACTCAAATTCCACTAGTGATTTTCTCCACTGATGAATCATCTTCCACTAGTGAGTTTCTCCACTGGTGACACATCTTTCACTAGTGAGTTTCTCCACTAACTACTCATCTTTCTCTAGTGAGTTTCACCACTGGTGATTCATCCTTCATTTGTGAGTTTCACCACTGTTGACTCATCTTCCACTAGTGAGTTTCTCCACTGGTGGGTCGTCCTCCACTAGTGAGTTTCTCAACTGGTGACTCATCTTCCACTACTGAGTTTCTCCACTGGTGACTCATCTTTCACTAGTGAGTTTCTCCACTGGTTACTCATCTTTCACTAGTGAGTTTCTCCACTGGTGACTCATCTTCCATTAGTGAGTTTCTCCACTGGTGACTCATCTTTCACTAGTGAGTTTCTCCACTGTTGACTCATCTTCCATCAGTGAGTTTCTCCACTGGTGGTTCATCTTCCACTAGTATCACCACTGATTAGTCATCTTCCACTAGTGAGTTTCACCACTGTTGATTCATCTTCTACTAGTGAGTTTCTCCACTGATGAATCATCTTCCACTAGTGAGTTTCTCCACTGTTGACTCATCTTACACTAGTGAGTTTCTCCACTGGTTACTCATCTTTCACTAGTGAGTTTCTCCACTGGAGACTCATTTTCCACTAGTGAATTTCACCACTGTTGACTCATCTTCCACTAGTGATTTTCTCCACTGATGAATCATCTTCCACTAGTGCGTTTCTCCACTGGTGACTCATCTTTCACTAGTGAGTTTCTCCACTAACTACTCATTTTTCTCTAGTGAGTTTCACCACTGGTGATTCATCCTTCATTTGTGAGTTTCACCACTGGTGATTCATCCTTCATTTGTGAGTTTCACCACTGTTGACTCATCTTCCACTAGTGAGCTTCTCCACTGGTGGGTCGTCCTCCACTAGTGAGTTTCTCAACTGGTGACTCATCTTCCACTACTGAGTTTCTCCACTGGTGACTCATCTTTCACTAGTGAGTTTCTCCACTGGTTACTCATCTTTCACTTGTGAGTTTCTCCACTGGTGACTCCACTAGTGAGTCTCACCACTGGTGACTCATCCTCCACTAGTGAGTTTCTCCACTGGTGGGTCGTCCTCCACTAGTGAGTTTCTCAACTGGTGACTCATCTTCCACTACTGAGTTTCTCCACTGGTGACTCATCTTTCACTAGTGAGTTTCTCCACTGGTTACTCATCTTTCACTAGTGAGTTTCTCCACTGGTGACTCATCTTCCACTAGCGAGTTTCACCACTGATGAGCCATCTTCCACTAGGGAGTTTCACCACTGTTGACTCATCTTCTACTAGTGAATTTCTCCACTGGTGACTCATCTTCCATTAGTGAGTTTCTCCACTGGTGACTCATCTTTCACTAGTGAGTTTCTCCACTGTTGACTCATCTTCCATCAGTGAGTTTCTCCACTGATGGTTCATCTTCCACTAGTATCACCACTGATTAGTCATCTTCCACTAGTGAGTTTCACCACTGTTGATTCATCTTCTACTAGTGAGTTTCTCCACTGATGAATCATCTTCCACTAGTGAGTTTCTCCACTGTTGACTCATCTTACACTAGTGAGTTTCTCCACTGTTGACTCATCTTTCACTAGTGAGTTTCTCCACTGGAGACTCATTTTCCACTAGTGAATTTCACCACTGTTGCCTCATCTTCCTCTAGTGATTTTCTCCACTGATGAATCATCTTCCACTAGTGCGTTTCTCCACTGGTGACTCATCTTTCACTAGTGAGTTTCTCCACTAACTATTCATTTTTCTCTAGTGAGTTTCACCACTGGTGATTCATCCTTCATTTGTGAGTTTCACCACTGTTGACTTATCTTCCACTAGTGAGCTTCTCCACTGGTGGGTCGTCCTCCACTAGTGAGTTTCTCAACTTGTGACTCATCTTCCACTACTGAGTTTCTCCACTGGTGACTCATCTTTCACTAGTGAGTTTCTCCACTGGTTACTCATCTTTCACTTGTGAGTTTCTCCACTGGTGACTCCACTAGTGAGTTTCACCACTGGTGACTCATCCTCCACTAGTGAGTTTCTCCACTGGTGAGCCGTCCTCCACTAGTGAGTTTCTCCACTGGTGACTCATCTTCTTCTAGTGAGTTTTGTTCTCTGGTGACTCATCTTTCACTAGTGAGTTTCTCCACTGGTGGCTAATTTTCCACTAGTGAGCTTCATCACTGATGAATCATCTTCCTCTAGTGAGTTTCTCCACTGGTGACTCGTCTTCTACTACTGAGTTTCTCCACTGGTTACTCATCTTTCTCTAGTGAGTTTCATCACTGGTGATTCATCCTTCATTTGTGAGTTTCACCACTGGTGACTCATCTTCCACTAGTGAGTTTCTCCTCTGGTGAGTTGTCCTCCACTACTGAGTTTCTCCACTGGTGACTCATCTTCCACTAGTGAGTTCCTCCACAAGTGACTCATCTTTCACTAGTGAGTTTCTCCACTGGTTACTCATCTTTCACTAGTGAGTTTCTCCACTGGTGACTAATTTTCCACTAGTGAGTTTCAACACTGGTGACTCATCTTCCACTTGTGAGTTTTTCCACTGGTGAGTTTCTCCACTGGTGACTCGTCTTCCACTAGTTAGTTTCTCCACTGGTGACTCATCTTTCACTATTGAGTTTCTCCACTGGTGACTCATCTTCCACTAGTGAGTTTCACCACTGATGAGTCATCTTCCACTAGTGAGTTTCACCACTGATGAGTCATCTTCCACTAGTGAGTTTCACCACTGTTGACTCATCTTCCACTAGTGAGTTTCTCCACTGGTGACTCATCTTTCACTAGTGGGCTTCTCCACTGGTTACTCATCTTTTACTAGTGAGTTTTTCCACTAGTGACTCATTTTCCACTAGTGAGTTCACTTCTGATGAGTCATCTTCCACTGGTGAGTTTCACAACTTTTGACTCATCTTCCATTAGTGAGTTTCTCCACTGATGAATCATCTTCCACTAGTGAGTTTCCCCACTGGTAACTCATCTTTCACTAGTGAGTTTCTCCACTGGTTACTCATCTTTCACTAGTGAGATTCTCCACTGGTGACTCATCTTTCACTAGTGAGTTTCTCCACTGGTTATTCATCTTTTACTATTGAGTTTCACCACTGGTGATTCATCTTCCACTAGTGAGTTTCTCCACTGGTTACTCATCTTTCACTAGTGAGTTTCTAGACTGGTGACTAATTTTCCACTAGTGAGTTTCACCACTGGTAACTCATCTTCCACTTTTGAGTTTCTCCACTTGTGACTCCACTAGTGAGTTTCACCACTGCTGACTCATCTTCCACTAGTGAGTTTCTCCATTGGTGACTCATCTTCCACAAGTGAGTGTCTCCACTGGTGACTCATCTTCCACTAGTGAGTTTCTCCACTGGTGAGTCATCTTCCACTAGTGAGTTTCTCCACTGTTATATCTGGCATTTTCCCAAGAAGAGGTGTTGGAAATGAATGGTTGTCCAGAGCAATTGGTATTAATTGTTGGCTGGTCAAACACTTTAAGGATAATGCAGTACCATTCATCGACAACTGGGACCACTTCTATGGTCGAAATGACATGTATGCCAGGGATGGTGTTCACTTATCCAGGGCAGGTGTTGGTTTTCTTGCTAGCTCAGTTGACGGGGGTTGTTAGGACTTTAAACTAGGATTAGTTAGAGGTATGGGTGTAGAAATGATAAATAATGAGTATGGATATACTGACATGGAGTAACTCTGGTTAATGGTAATTTCAGAAATTGTGTAAAAGCAAAGGTGAATAGGAAAAATGTGTAGAAGAAAAAACATATTACTGTGTTTTATACTAATAGTCGAAGTGCGAGAAATAAGATTAATGAACTACGTCATTCGCCTCTCAACCACTGGTGTGAGAGGACGCTCGTCTTGACTGCTACACCTGCCCTCTGGTGGTTTTCTTTGGCAGTGCATCGACAAAATGCGGAAGGAGGGGTACGCCGAGTGAACACTGCATAGAACTGGTCAGAATCACGCTTAGCACTGCAACGATGAACGTCCTATTGCCAAACATCATCAGAGACGTCTACGGTGTACCAACAGAGGAATTATACGGTGTGGCGCTGAATGGAACGTCAAGAATCTTCGTAAAACTGAATCGGGCCAGTTTGTATGACAGGCTCGTTGAAGAATTCCAGGAGAAGAGGATAACTGTCAACTTGGCTGTGGACGTCATCATGCACGATGTATCCAAATACTACACATGGGTTAAGGTGCGTAATGTGCCTTTCGAGGCAACTGTGTATGGGCTGAAGGAGGTTTTTAGTAGCTATGGCCGGGTGCATTCAGCGACGATGGGAGTCTGGAAGGATGGGCCGTATGAGGGGCTCCCTGAGGAGTCCTATACTCTCAAGATGTCGTTGGCAGGGCCGATCCTGTCATACGTAACGTTGGTGGGACACAGAACGCAAGTTTTTGTGCATTACGCTGGTCAGTGGCGGGCGTGTCTCCTCTGTTGCTCTTGTGATCATATGGCGGCACAGAGTCCCAGGCGACAATCGTCCAGAGGGCCGGAAGCGTCGGCAGTGGAGCAACGATTGTGTGATCTGGGGCCCGAGCGGGACGGCGGAACTGACTTGCAAAGTGGTCGCTGGAGCGAGGAGGTAGACTGTGAGGAACAGTCGGCTGTCAGTTGTGTAACGCTCCCTGAGCGTTCAGAGGATGTGGACGAATTGCCAGGTGAGCAGGGATGTCAGGATAGCGCGCCCCAGGAGCGCTTCATGGACGAGGTACTCCAGGAGTTTTTGAGAACGGCTGTGACTGGTGTCTTCAGTGCAGGTGAGGAACTCACGACGGTCCCATCGCCTGGGGAAGGGATCCCCAGTGCAGGTACCTTGCAGCAGGTGGTGCAAGTGGAAGTTCATCAGGAGCAAGGCCAGAACGTGGATATGAGTGTCAGTGGCGGCTCCAGAAAGAGACCGGCTGGAACGGCAGAGGTAGAGGAGGTTCTCACGCCAGGCCAGCGCCCAGGAAAAAAGGCGTTGGCGGCAGAGGAGTTGACGGAAGTACGGGGTGGCCCAGTGACCCAAGATCTACGCAGTAAACGGGCTCGGGAGAGTGATGGTGATCAGGTAAAGACCTGTGAGGTGCCTGGGCGCTGAACGGGGAAAGTCGCCATGAGTAAACCACAGCGGCATAAAGGAAAGCCGCCACTTATATAGCTTTCTCGAGTGCAACTCTTAATGTGAATGGTCTCCAGTCGGAGATCAAGCGAGTGTGGCTGGTTTGGTTTTTGCGCATGTACCGGGTTGATGTGTGTTTTATACAGGAGCATAACTTTTGGTATGGATGTGATTTGAGGTTGGACGGTTACAAGATGTATGTTAGTTCTGCCAGGCAGTTAAAAGGGAAAGTTGCGATAGTCATCAGGGACACAAGCCCCTTGTACGTCACGGGTTGGGAGGAGGGGGGGGGGTAGTGAGAGTAGATGGGGTCTGGGATGATAGGCGCATTTGTCTTATAGGTGTGTATATGCCAGCATCGGGTAACGTAAGGGTTAAAGCAGATTTTGTGAGGGAGGACTTGTATTTTTTACGGGCTTTGCCGGCGGTCACGATCATCGGTGGGGATTGGAACTGTGTGATTCGTGAAAGGGGCGTGGAACCAAGGGGGGCGGGGTGTATATTGAAAGTTCTGTGAGACTCATTGCATGATGTTGGTGTCGTGGAGGTAGTGGGGGGGGGGTCGTTTAGCGCCTGAGCATACTTTTGTCAGGCGAGAATATGCGGCGCGACTAGACAGGATTTACGTAATGCGGGGCATAGAGGTCAGGGACGTGCAAACGGTTAATGTAGGTTTCTCAGATCACAGAGGGGTAATAGCTGACTTGCAGTGGGAGGGAGTGGTCAGAGTTCATGCTGGTTATTGGAAGTTGAACGTAGGATTGCTTAGGGGTGAGGAAGGGGGTGCAGGGTTCGAGGAATGGTGGGGTAGGGTCACTGAGGGTAGGGATAGGGTACTGCAGCTCATTGACTGGTAAGAGTCGAAAGCAAAGCCTTGTATTAGGTCCTATTTCAAAGGCAGGGGGAGAGAGTAAGCGAGGTGGCGTTACGGATTACAAAATTATTTGGAAACACAGCTGAAGGATTGCTACGACAGGGGATGTGGGGGGGTGAGGCGGAATCTATAAGGGATAGACTTGCGGACATCCGCAACGAAAGGTTTAATGGAATACGTTATTGTTCAGGATTGGAGGACGTGCTATGGGGCGACAAGCCATCTGGTTTTGTGTTACAGAAGTTCCGAGAGCGTCGTGCTGTGACTACCGTGTTGCGATTAGTGGCAAGCCCCGGGGTGGGGGGATACCAGGATGGTACGATTTTCGCCACAACAGAAAGCATGAGCTCTTATGCTGATGCTTGGTTTCGGGAAAAATGGAGGGGATGGCTGGGTATAGGATCGCATCATTTGGCGGGGGAGGGTCGTAATGTACTGGAGACGAAACTTCGTGAGAAGTTGGAGGATGATATATGTGAGGAGGAGGTAGTGGAGGCGATTTTTGGGATGCGGACTGGCAAGATGCCGGGCATTGATGGTTTACCAATAGAATTTTATAGGACGCATTGGGCTTGCATTAGACATTTATTTGTCAGGGTTCTAAATAATATGTTGGCAGGTGGGAGGATGGGTCAGTCCCAACGGATGGGTGTTGTAGTGTTGGTTCCTAAGAAGGGTGGCGGGTTTGGCCTGAGTTCTTACAGGGCAATTTTTTTAATGTGAGTAGATTATAAGGTTTTTGCGAGGATATTGGGCAATCGTTTGAAGGGGGCCCTGGGGTCGGTATTACATGTGGGACAGTATGGAATCCCTGGGAAAAGTATGAGAGAGGGGCATGGACGTAGTAAAGATTTCCTGGAGGGGGGTGGGGGAGGAGGTGTTCTTGGTTTGGACTGGGAAAATGCGTATGATTGTGTGGATAGGGGTTTTATGCACGAGTGTTTGTTTGGCTTGGGTTTTGGTGCGAAAGTGGTGGGTTGGGTAGAAACATTGTATGCCGGGGCAATAATGAGGGTTCAGGTGAATGGACGACTGGGGAGCAATATATGCATGGAACGAGGTTTGAGGCAGGGATTCCCGCTTTCCCAAATCTTGTTCGCATGTGTCCAAAATCCGTTTTATGAACTGGTGGATCACGGGTGGAGGAGGGGGTGTGATAATCAGTCAGGGGTGGCGTATAGTGGGGTATGTGGATGATACAACGGTTTTGATTAGTGCACGGGAGGATTTCATCTACGTGGGCGAGGTCATCGAAAAGTTTGGGGTCGCAACAGGAATGAGGGTCAACAGGTGTAAGTCGATGTTGCTAGAGGTGGGGAGCTGGGTGGGAGGGAGAATGGGCCAGGGGTTTGGATGGACATGTGTGGATAGGATTAGGATTTGTGGGATTACATATTTAGCAGACAAACAGGCAAGCAGGGAGGGTAATTCAGTGGTGGTACGGGACAAGGTGCTGGGTAGATTACGTGGACTACGAGCTGGGGATTCCTCGTTGCACCAACGGGTGATGATCGTGAATTCCCTTGTGTATAGTAAAGTCTGGGGAGTGGTAGCTATTTACCCTTTGAGGACCTGTGACGAAACGGAGATACAGAGGAGGGCATTGTATGGGGATATGGACGGGCATGGTTGGGACGTGAGGTGGTAATGTCTGGAGTAAGAGTGGGGGGTTTAGGTCTGCTAGCTTTGGGACCTAGGGTGAGAGCAATATATGTACGGGCGTGTTACTTGAGACTAGGAGGGACTAGAGGATTTAGGGTGGGGGAGGTTGGAAGAGAAGTCCGATGCTGGTGGCGTGGAAAGGAACTAGAGGCGTGTGAAGACTTGCTGCGATTCATGTTAAAAGTGAGGGATGTCCGTGGTATGCGCGTAGGAAGGCTGGTGAATGTAGGATTTCGGCAGGAGGCATTGTCTGGGGTGGAGATTTATCCCACGTATAATTGGAAGGTAATTTGGGAGGAATTCCGGAGGCTTCGTATACCAGCCAAGGCGCGGGAGGTGGTGTATAGATTTATGATGGGAATCCTAGCGTCTAAGGTAATGTTATGGAAAATGGGTTTTGTTGAGGATGCAACCTGCGTACATTGTGGTGATGAAGAAACAGCTTTTCATGCAGTGTATATTTGTCCATCCCTAGAAGAGGTAAGGTTGTGGATGCGAAGTGTTTTCGGGATGTTGGGAGGGGTGTGGGTGGCTATGTTAAGGGCGTTACTCCTTGACGTGGATGGGGTGACACAGGATGTGGTACGAGCGTTAAGATATATCATCGTGGACTATTTGTACATGTCCTGGGGAATGCGTTAGGTACGGGGCACTGGTAGGATCGGGGCGTTGGCTGCACGTTTTTACAGAACAATGTGCACAAGCAGAAGCGTCTATGGTAGCAAGTGGATTGCGTTCTTTCCTGAAGGGTATCGCGATATGACGGTGGTAAAACTTCGCGGATTACTTGGAACAGGACGATAAGGGGCTGGTGGACAGCGATGATCTGGCGTGAAAGTGGACTGAGCAGTAGTATGATTAGGGTGGAAGGGGGATGGGGAGTGGGTTGGTTCTGGTATGTTATTGGTGTGGATGAGCAATGGCTTCGCCAGTTGATTTAGTTGCAACGTTGGTTGTTTGGTTAATCTAAATTGCAATAATCCATATGTCTGCTTTTGTATGATTAGTTTTCCATTGCAGTGTTATGGAGTCTCTTTTGAACTGTATGCTTTACATGTATTGTTCCATTTAACATACCTTGCTTATGCTTGTCCTGTGCACCCGGGGATACCTGGGATTTGTAGAGGACTCTGTTATCACGTATTAATCAACATTTGCATTATGTTGTACGGATATCTGGCGGTTGTCACTGTTTTATGTTATGCACTGTAACTGGATGGAGTTATTCCTTCATATATATGAGACCCAAAACAGAGCTGTATTTGTCATTTTATGTTAGGGTGTTTGAATCATGACGAACATTTTAAGTCATTGTGTGCGCTACATATTGTTAGTTGTACAAGTTAGGTGTAATGTACGCGTGTGCTTAGTGTATATGTAGGAAAGCATATATGTTAAAGGTGGATAGGGTTAGGGGATGGGACATGGCTGCAGTCGGTGGCATGAGTATTTATTGTGGTACTGTTATGTATTTGATATTGTATTTTACCTGTTAGAACTGTTGGAGTCTAGGCGCCAGTGAGCTATATTTAGCACAATGTATACATTGTAAAATGTGTTTGATACAACATTTAAAATGTTAGGATGGCAGTTGGCATTTTGTCACTACTGTAGAGTTGTTATTGTCACTAATATAATATGTTCTTAGGTTTAAATTGGTTTGGTTACTTTATAAGTTAAATAAACAATGGTGTAATGTTGTACATTTTAGTGGACTGGGGTAATGGTCGGGGTCGTTATACTGCTGCATTTTTGCGGCATGTAATTTTACTGTTTGTGTATATTGGATTTTGTAGATGGGGAGGGGTAAGGGGATTCTGTATTTTGTCTTACTTGCACATTTATATTTTGTTGCAATGGAATTATGTATCATGGAAGTATTCATCAATCAGCTGCATGAAGTGTGTATAATTTGACATTACTGCATGGCGCAGTGTTTCGATAATGATGATTTTATATTGTCTGTCGATAATCTGACTCTGTATATTTTTGTTTAGTTAATGTATTGTATGTTTTTAAATAAAATATAAAAAAAAATGAACTACGTTTGGTAGCGTGTTCTGAGAACTTTGATGTCATTGCTTTAACTGAAACGTGGTATGATTTAAAGAGTGGATAGATGTAATGGGAAGGGGAGAGGAGTTGCATTATATGTTCGAGAAAATATTAATTGTTGCATAAAAACAGGTATAAAAATAGATGGAATAGTAACAGAATCTGTTTGGGTAGAGTTTGTAGGTCAAGAAAAACTAATTCTAGGTGTAATATACCGACCTCCAGGCTTGGATCACGATAGAGGGAGACTTCTTTGGGACGAGATTGTTAGGGCTTCTAAACACAATAACATAGTCATAGTAGGGGATTTTAACTTTAGTCAAATTGACTGGAATTCTTTGACCGGTAATCTGGAGTCCAGTGACTATATGGAAACAGTTCAGGACTGTTTTCTGAAGCAGAGCGTAACAGAGCCTACCAGGGGTAATAATTTGCTAGACCTAGTCTTGTCAAATAAGGAAACACTCATAAATAATCTGGAGATCACTGAAGAGCTTGGCGCAAGTGATCACAAATCCATCACTTTTAGCATTAACTGGGAATACAAGAATAATGATAATACGGTAAAAAAAAATCCCTGATTTTCGTTCTGCCGATTATAATGGACTTAGAGAACACCTGTCTAATCTCGATTGGGGTTATCTAGCTAATGATTTTATTGACTATGATCATACTTATGATTACGAAGAAATCTGCGTTTATGTTTTTTTTCTTAATAATGTACACTGTGCTCAGAGTATATACATTCCCAGAGAGAAATTAGGTCTAATAATAACGATCCCAAATGGGTTAACAGGAGGCTAAAGCATCTATTAGGGGAGAAAAGGGGAATTTATAGGCGCATCGGAAGAGGAGAGGTTAACCTTACTGACCAAAATGTTCAGCTTAAAAGAGAAGTAAAAAAGGGGATTAGAAAGGTTAGACGTGACTATGAAATTAGAGTTGCTAATGAATCAAAGACTAATTCAAAGGGGTTCTTTCAAGAGCACAAGACGAAGGTGAAGGAAAAAGTAGGACCTCTGAAAATTGGGAATGGACAGCTGACGGATAACGAACTGGAAATGTGTTCCTTAATTAATGACTACTTTTTGTCAGTTTTTACACAGGAAGACATAAATGAGATTCCAGAAATTAACAATTATTTAGTTCCTGATGAATTCAAATTAACTAATATTACTGTCACGAGGGACATGGTTATTAAACAGATAGACAAACTGAAGCGAAATAAGTCTCCGGGGCCCGACGTGTTAAGAACATAAGAAAGGAGGAACACTGCAGCAGGCCTGTTAGCCCATACTAGTCAGGTCTTTCACAATCCATCCCACTAACAAAACATTTGCCCAACCCAATTTTCAATGCCACCCAGGAAATAAGCTCTGATAACTCTATCCACTCTCGTATGCAAGTCCCACTCAAACATGCGTTGTTTTCCAGGGTACTTAAGGAATGCAAGATGGAACTTAGTCAGCCATTATCGAGTGTGTTTAATGCGTCCATCCTTACTGGTATTTTACCAGAGTTGAGGAAGATGGCTAATGTGGTTCCTATAATCAAATCAGGGAATAAGTCCGTCCCTTCAAATTACTATCCAATAAGCCTTACATCTATGGCTGACGTTATTAAAAGTCACCTTGAAGAGTATAATTTGATTAATGAATCTTAGCATGGGTTCATGAGAGGTCGTTGCTGCTTGGCAAATTTACTGACGTTCTTCAATAGAACATTTGAGGCAGTAGACAGTGATAAAGAATATGATATTGTTTATTTGGATTTTAGTAAAGCCTTCGATAGAGTACCTCACAAGAGACTCTTAAGAAAAGTGGCAGCTCCTGGTATTGGAGGTAAAGGTCTAGCGTGGATAGAGGCATGGCTTACCAATAGAAAGCAGAGAGTTTCCTTTAATGGGGTCAAATCTGAATGGGAATTAGTCACTAGTGGCGTTCCTCAAGGATCAGTTTTAGGCCCTCTCTTGTTTACAATTTACATTAATGACCTCGATGAAGGGATTACGAGTGACATGAGCAAATTTGCTGATGATACAAAGATAGGCCATATGATTCATTCTGAGGAGGATACCAATGAACTCCAGGAGGATTTGGGCAAATTAATGTCTTGGTCTGAAAAATGGCAGATGAAGTTCAATGTGGATAAATGTAAGGCACTAGTCCTTGGTAATGAAAATAACACTCAAAGCTATAAACTAGGTGAAGTAGAGCTTGATCATACAGAATGTGAAAAAGACTTTGGAGTCATGGTAAGCAGAAATCTAAAGCCAACACGGCAGTGCCTAAGTGTGCACAACAAGGCTAACAGATTACTTGGATTTATCTCAAGAAGTATAAGTAATAGAAGTCCAAAAGTTATTTTACAGCTCCATACATCACTAGTGAGGCATCATTTAGATTATGTTGCTCAGTTTTGGTCCCCTTACTACAGGATGGATATAGACTCATTGGAGAACATTCATAGAAGAATGACTAAAATTATTTACTGTGTAAGGAATCTCCCGTATGAAGATAGACTTAGAGCCTTAAATCTCCAGTCTCTGGAGAGACGTAGAATTAAGATCCCAAGAAGTTGCAAACTTCTTGGGATCTTAATACTTAGGAATTCTTCGCTTGCCTAATTCTTGGGCACGACCTACTTCCACATTGAACAAATGTGACACCACCTATGACTGCTGCACCTCTCCTGCCATACGGTTTATAAGCTGCTTCTCTGCTCATATGCCGTATTCTATTCAAGATTGATGGACTGAACACATCGACTCAAGGTTGAGGGACTGATTACCTCGTTCTCCTCCTGTTCTTCAAGTTTCTCCTACGTATGGACTGATGAAGCCACTGTGTGGCGAAACGTTTCCTCAATAAAGGTACCCAAGAGTTGCACATGTGTCTAATATATCAAAGTACTGAGGTTGTCAAAACAGGTAAGTACCAGAAATAATGGATTTAAGTTGGATAAATTTAGATTTAGAAAGGACATAGGTAAGTACTGGTTTTCTAACAGAGTTGTGGATTGTAGATGAATGGTTCAGAGAACCGACACGTTGATAAATTAGACACATATGCAACTCTTGGGTATCTTTATTGAGGAAACGTTTCGCCACACAGTGGCTTCATTAGTCCATACGAAGGAGAATGGTGAAGAACAGGAGAGCTTGAGATATTCAGTCCCTCAGCCTTGAGTCGATGTGGTCAGTCCATCAATCCTGAAAAGAATACAGCATGAGACTGTCGTCCACTGAGGACACGGTTAACCTCCAAGAAGATATAAATCAAATTTTCCAATGGGAAACGGTAAACAATATGATGTTCACTGAGGATAGATTCCAACTACTCCGTTATGGAAAACTAGAGGAAATATAAATTAGAATGATGCAATACAGCGGAGAAGTAATGTGAGGGACCTAGGAGTGGTAATGTCTGAGGATCTCACTTTCAAGGATCATAACAGTGCCACTATCACAACTGCAAAAGAAAATGATAGGATAGATAATGAGAACATTCAAAACAACAGATGCCAAGCCAGTGATGACCATTTTCAAATAATTTGTTCTCTCTATCCTGGAATACTACTGAAATTGCAGATCTAGAAAATATACAGAGAATTTTTACTGCACGTATAAGTTCCATCAAACACCTCAACTACTGGGAACGCTTGGAAACACTTGACTTGTACTTGCTGAAATGCAGGCGAGAGATATTTCATAATCTACACTTGGAAAATCATAGAGGAATGGTCCCGAATCTGCACACAGAAATCACTCCCCACGAAAGCAAAAGATTGGGCAGGCGGTGCAAAATACCCCCATTGAAAAGTAGACGAGCCATTCGTACACTAAGAGAAAACACAGTAAGTGTCCGTGGCCCAAGATTGCTCAACAGCCTCTCTCTTCAAGAGAGGACAAGCTGGACAGACATTCAAAGTCAGTGCCGGATCAGCCGAGAGGCGGTTCGAATGTTGGACTGCGTGCTGCTAGTAGTAACAGCCTGGTTGATCAGGCCCTGATTCACCAGGACGCCTGGTCGTGGACCCTGCCGCGAGGGCGTTGATCCCCTGAATACCCTCCAGGTAAACGCTAGTACAGGTCCCAATTCGTTCGGTTCAGTTGTCAACATGGGCTTCAAGGAGGTGGAGAATATTAATAAGTAAGGAGGATAGGAAAATGTTCGCTTTCATGTAAATCTGAAAGTGCAGACCAGGTAAAGTCTAGTGCAGTTGATGAAGAGCAAACTGGGAGATCGATGCTAAAGAGAGATTGAGTATGAGGATCAAAATGGGTGGGAGTACCCATATTTAAAAAGAGGGATCACAGTGCGACTCTCCATCCCCCAGAGAAATTAGTGAGCATTAAAATCGCCGAGTAGCAAAAGTAGTGGCGGTAAGGAAGAAACCAGAAATGCAATATCTGGGATAGATAATGCCCGGGAACGAGAGAGATTCAAAGAACAGATTGTATACCACTGATTCAAATAGATGCGTGCTACAGTGTAATGCATAGAAGTATGAACAAAGATCTGATGGTATGGCATACCAATGCTTACAAGAAGTGCACTTTCATTAATTGTTCCATCGGGAAAAGGATCTGATGAATATTAAAAACAGCCCGAAACGGGACGGGTAACATCAGAGTGTAATTTGGGTTCTTGTAACAAACACCTAAAGGGAAAAGCCGGGAGAGCAACACCTGGAGCTAACCCCGGTTTCCTCTGAGGCCTCGAATATTCCACTGTAAATAAGCCATGATTTGTGAAGAAATATGAAGCATTAGATACGTATCTACGGACTAGAAGGGTCAGTAGAGTCCACATGTGGAGACAGCGGAAAACGAGTAAGCAGCGAAGAAGAGTGAAGAGCGACGGGAAGTGGATCATTGTCCATCAATGGTTTATTCTCCTCATTATAGCCAGAGATAGCTTCAGGTGTTTCATAGGACAAAGAAATTGTGTGTGAGACGACAATGGAAAAAGAAAGGAGTAATTTCCATCGTGGTGAAGATGGAAGTTACCAAAGAAGGGAGGCACCAGAGGTTAGAGTTAACTTGGGAAGAAACTTGGGAGGGGACAGGAGAGATGGGGACTGTACGAGGGGAAGGATGAACCTCCGTACAGAGCTAGTATGAGGTAAAGAGTTAGGTACAGAGACTGGAAACGATAAATGTCAGGGAAAGATTAGTGGAGAAGTTAAAGGAGATTTACACTTTGGGGATGTTTTGGACTTTGGAGAAGTAGAGGAGCGAAGGGGAGGTGCTGATGTGCGAGGTTTTGTAGACACAGAATCTTGTTAGCGAGAAGATGAAGATTTGAGAACACTATGAGGCAACGAGGTAAGGGCCAAGTTAGATACTGGGTAACTGTAGAAGGTATAACCACAGGAAAGATTGTGGAAGTTTTGACTAAAGGTTGGAGGCCTTATAGTAATAGAGTAAGAAATATGGGGAAATATTCCTTGGAGACGTAGTCAAAAATTAAGATATGTTTTAGGAGTGTCTCCGCCCACTGCCAAGAAGTTCATATGTGTCCACTTTGAGAATTGGGAAGTCCTGAAGCTCAAGTTACTCCAGAATGTCACCATTTATCTGGAAATCACGCTGAACAATGGTCTCAGGCAGAACGATGGTACCATTACAAGAATTGAGAGATTGGTGTTTCTGAATTGATAATGGAATTGTATCTATGGTGGTAAGGATAGGAAGATCGTAAGCTTGGCCAGCATTTTGTACTGTGACGATGCGAGTGCCACTCTTGAGAGCATGAAAGAAAATATTACGACCATCATGGCGTAGGAGCGCCTTGCTGATACTATGATAAGAAAGATAGTCTGAGGAAGATGTCGGCTGCAGAGTGACAAACTTAGTCCACTGATGCATAGTATGTAAGGAAGAGAAGAGTAAGAGGTACGTGAAGTAGTGTCATCAGAGAAAGGTCGTGGTCATATAGATGTGGGATCGGAAGTTATCCGTATTGAGGTGGGTGGGCGATCTGAAAACCATCACGCATTATGGGAAGAAGCCAGAAGCATGGTCATAGAAGTGGGGGTGTCGGATGTGTCAAAGGAGTCAGGCCGAGCCTTGATATCAGGATCGTGAGACAGAATGTCACCTGCAGAGGATTCAGGGACATTAGAAAGGTCCAAAGGATAGTCCAGGAGTAGTTTCATGGATTGGGTCTCCATGGTTAAGTCTCTCTTTTTTCCCCCCCCAAAAAAAAAGGGGGGGGGGAACGTAGAGAGCTAGCTTCGAGGAGGAATGAAAGGGTCATAAATCACCCTCAGCTCCCAAGAGGACCCAATTGCAGCCAGTAGTGCAGATACAGCATGGAACCAGTGCCATGCCCCACCCTTCATGCCAGTAAACCAGCAATCCGAGATAGCAACCTCACATCTACCAAGCCACCTCCTAGAATCCGACAGACAGCCTCCTGAGATGCAACTGTCATCTGAAAAATACCAGGAAGATTCCCCCCGGTAGACTGGAGAGGGATAGGGATCTACAGAGAATCGGGATTCCACGGCAAACTACACTACCATGGTACACTTCCCTCATTCTAAACACTAGAATGCCTGAAGGAAGAACCCCAGAGGTTGAAAACAGGAAAGGGAAAGAGGAGTGATAGGGAAAGGAGAGATGGGGAGGATGGGACAAGGAAGGGGAGGATTGGGGGGGTAGAAGGAGGAAGAAGACCGAAGGGTCCAATTCCTCAGACCAATAGCCTCTTCGCAGCTGCAAGGAACCCCTCCCCCTTTCCCTTGAAGAGGACAAACATATTAAAATGTTTCTTTTGAGCAACATTTGTAAAAACTTTGCACTCTGGTGAGCATGTTTCCATGTAGTAGTTATTATAGCTTATTGGTAAACAGCTTCTGGGTGGTTATTGCTTGATGATTAATCAATAATTAGTAACGCCTTGGTGGTAAACTGCCACTTTGTAGTTTGCCTTTGTGGAAAACTGTCATTAAAAAGTTAGGACTATGATACTTTACTCTTATTTAGTAATTATGGCTTTCTATTTATCCGATTTTTTTTACATGGTTGTAAACTGCCACTTAGTGTATACGGCTCAGAGAGATTTGTCAGGCGAAGAGGTTTAAAACTCAGGTTTAAAAATTATTTCCACTTTTTTTAACCTCAGTTTAGCTCACCAAACTGCGGTCTGATCATATGCTTCCTAACTAAATCAGGGAACAGGTGGGGCTTGAACCCATGGCAAATGAGTCTTAAAACTCACATTCCCTGCTCAGACGCTGTGCTGAGCGGTCGTCAGCTGTCTCTCCTCAGTCCCGACACCTGGTGGAGGAGCTTTGAGACGACAACAACAATGGCGACGGGTTTTCGAAGAAGAGTTAATAATGTGTGTATTGACCTTATAAAGGGCACGATCCCCAGCGCATCGATTAATGTGTTGGTACCGATGATCATCTGCGATGTATATGGCATCCAGCGTGAATCCCTGTGTGGCGTTGCCTTAAATGGACTATCACGGATATTCGTCAAGTTTTGCGATACCAAGACCTACGAGCAGATTGTCAACCAGTATCAGGATGTTAGCAAGCAAGTCACCCCAGCAGTCACAGTTAAGTTGCACGACGTTTCACATTACTATACATGGGTACGTGTGCGAAACGTGCCTTTTGAGGCTAACGAAGTTGACATACGTGACGCCTTCAAATACTATGGGACGATCCACCAGGTTACTATGTGTCGGTGGTCTGATGGCCACTTTGTTAGTTTACAGGAAGGGTCTTTCACGTTAAAAATGTCCCTGCGCCAACCAATACCTTCGTACATAAACCTAGAGGAGTTCCGTACCCAGGTGTATGTTACGTATCCTGGACAGAGACGAACTTGTCGCCTTTGCGGAGCATTGGACCACATTGCTGCACAATGCGTTAAGCGCCAGCCGCCCTCGGGACGTGGTCATCGTCCGGATGGTGAGGCTCCTCGTCGGAATCTGGCAGATGAAGTAATCGAGGACTTACCGCGCCTGAAATCGTGGAGTGATGAGGTGGATCGGGCCATGCTCGTGGAGTCATCCTGCGTGACTCTACCTGGTACGGTCAACCACGAAGTGGTAGAACATGGTGGACGTGAGAGCCCCCAAGCAAGAGAGGATGCTGACATGGACGCTAACATTGTATCGACATTGAGTGACCTTTTAGCTTCGCAGGAGTATGATTCTGTGCCGTGTGTGCCTGCATTGGAGTGTTCAGATGAGGAGAGAACACAGTTAAAGGACGTCGATCAGTTAATTAACGTAAGTGAGGTAGAAGGTCCGAGAGTTCATACTGTTGCGGTAGAAGTTCACAAGGAGAACATTACAGGTCCTGATAAAGTTGAGGATGCTGTTTCTAGGAAGCGTGCGGCTACCCCGCCCGACTCCGACGATGTCTTGACCCCTGGACAGCGTTCTGGGAAGAAGACGTGGTCGGAAGTCACGGGTGGAGCGTCGCGTGGTTCCAGGACAGCGAATAATATAACAGAGAATGTACAAGGTAAAGGTGGCGCCTTAGGCGTTAGTCAACGTAAAGGGAAAAAGGGTGTGGTGGTCCCTCGAGGAAAGCCACCGTTAGCAAAGTTAGGTGTATAACCATAAATGTTAATGGTATGAAAAATAACAGAAGGCAAGTACAGGTTCATGAGTGGTTGCATCGCTTTGCAGTAGACGTATGTTTCGTGCAAGAACATAACCATAAAGTTGGAAGTTCGTTTGCGATAGATGGTTATGATGTTTATATGGCTCACTCGAGTCGTTTGAAAGGTGGTGTGGCTGTGTTAATAAAAGCGACCAGCCCGTTCGTGATGAAACATTGGGAGGAAGGGGGGAGGGGTCGCGTGGTACGCGTCATAGGTGAGTGGGGTACTCAACGGGTTGGTTTTGTAGGAGTATATGGGCCAGCTGAACATGATGTTAATATTAAAAATACTTTTGTCAACGACGTTCTTGTGTACTATTTGAGATCTCTGCCTGATATAACAGTAGTTGGTGGCGACTGGAACTGTGTGGTGCGCCGTAAAGACGTAGAACCGAGGGGAGCGGGTTATTGTTCGATTATTTTGGGTGATTTGTTGTCTGGGCTGGGGTTGGTGGATGTAAGTGGAAGCAGTGACTTAGGGATTGAGCACACTTTCGTGCGTAAGGACTATGCTGCGCGCTTAGACAGGGTATATGTGTCTCGGCGCGTAGTTGTAACCAAAGTGCGTGTGTTAGATGTGTATTTCTCCGACCATCGCGGTGTTCTCGTAGAGCTCGACTGGAGAGGTCTCCCGACTAGTTTTAAAGGATATTGGAAGTTAAATACTCGTTTACTTCAAAGTGAGGAAGATAAGACACTCTTCACGCACTTATGGACGTCTATGGGAGTAGACTCCTTGG
The DNA here is from genome assembly GCF_038502225.1 of Cherax quadricarinatus. NCBI lineage: Eukaryota > Metazoa > Arthropoda > Malacostraca > Decapoda > Parastacidae > Cherax > Cherax quadricarinatus. Next base: position 30,572,237 of record NC_091321.1, on the reverse strand, counting down.
AAGGTAGTGATTTAGTGCGACAATGGGACGAGGTTATGAAGCCTCGCATTAAGGATTTTTATGTACATCGGGGTAAGGAGGCCTCTCGATTGGAGTATGGATTTTTGAGGTACCTAGAGGGTTCTTTACAGCACTGTTATGCGCAAGGGGAGGTATCTGGAATTTACCCTGTGGACGAGATTAACAATCTAAAGGAACACATCCAGACGCTGAAAAATACGGTTTTTGATGGGGCGCGTATTTCGAGTGGAGTCGAGGAGGCTGTGTGGGGTGATAAGCCGTCCGCTTGTGTCTTACGTAGTCAGACACAAAGGAGGAAGGCGACTGAAATCGTGAGTTTAGTGGTGCAGGATGGCGTGGAAGGGTATAGTGAGGGTCAGGTTGTAACAACAACTGAAGGAATAAGCTATTATGTTGATAAATGGTTTAATATCAAAATGCTAAATAAAGAAGTAAGCGTGGATGCAATACGGGAATTGGGGCAGAATGTACGATGTGAGTTGAATGATAATGATCGCTTTCTCATGGGTGGGCCTATAACTGAAGCTGAGGTGTGGGAGGCTTTGCAGGGAATGTGCAAGGGTAAGGCGCCAGGTATTGATGGCATTCCATGTGAATTTTATATTCAACATTGGGAGGTCATACGGACTTTTCTGGTACGTTTACTCAATGCGATGAAGGAGGGGGGTTGTTTAGGTATGTCTCAGAGTACGGCGGTTTTGGTGTTAGTTAAAAAATGTGACATACCCGTATCACTTAAGGATTACCGACCAATATCACTAATGTGTAGTGATTATAAATTATATGCAAAAATTTTAATGAATAGGATTAAGAAAGTGTTTGACAAGGTAATACATAAGGGTCAGTTTGGCGTGCCAGGTAGGACAATGTATGATGGTCATGGGAATATCAGGGAGTTTGTCGAGGAATGCGGAACGAGGGGCGGGGGTGGTGTTTTGGCTTTAGACTGGCAAGCTGCTTTTGATAGTGTAGAAGGGGATGTGCTGTGGAAGTTTATGAGATGGCAGGGTTTTGGTAATGAGATCATCATGTGGGCTCGCTCTTTGTATAATGGTGCTGGGTTTAGAGTACAAATTAATGGGAAGTTAGGAGACTTAGTCAAATTGAATAGAGGCATTCGACAGGGATGCCCTATGTCTCAAATGCTCTTTGCTTGCATGCAGGACCCTTTTTATTGGACAGTTTGTGGGCGGGGTGTAGATTCGTCGTGGGGTTCGAGTAGTGATCGACCTGCCATAGTAGGTTATGTAGATGATACAACTGTCCTAGTACGTACGAGGGAGCAGTTGAGTTGTGTAGGAAGATTTGTAGATATATTTGGTAGAGCAACAGGAATGCGAGTTAACAAAGAAAAATCAAAGATTATGAAGTTGGGAGATTGGGCGAGAGAGGAGGTAGGTATAGAGACGTGGACGGTGGTTGACTGTGTTACTATATGTGGTATACAGTATATGAGAGAGGTTGATGAGACGAGGGCATGTAATTCGGGGAGGGTGGTAAATAATGTTTTGAGGCGTTTAAATAGTCTACGGCCACGACATTTAACCCTACACCAGCGAGCGATAGTAATTAATGTTCTTCTTTATAGTAAAGTTTGGCACGTTGCTGCGCTGTATCCACTAATAAAGGGGGATATCAAACATCTTTTAAATAGAGTTTATAGATTTCTGTGGGGTTCAGGGTGCGACTGGCTCACAAGAGCGGTGGTAGAGACACCAATGCGTCAAGGAGGGTTAGGTCTTGTTCCTTTAAGAGACCGAGTCATTGCTTGTTATGTGAAACGTCGTTTTCTCCGACTGGGTGGAAGGCATGGTGGTTTAACAGAAATGTATCGTGACCTGCGCAGGTGGTGGGGACGGGCAGATGTAATCAAGTGCGATACGATGCTACGTGTGTTACTGTGCATGCGAGACGTGCGGAGCGTTAAATTGAGTACTTTGGAAAGAGTGGGTATGGTGAAAGTTGAGGTGAGAGTTCAAGGAATGTTCCCCATGTACGCGTGGTGTGATATTTGGAAGCGGGTTCATCAGTTACATCTCCTTCCTCGAGTACGCGAAGTGGTTTTTAAATTTTTGCACGGGATTCTGCCGTCCAAGGTGGTGTTGTCTAATCGGCGTGTAGAGGAGGACCGGAGTTGTTCAGCGTGCGGGGAGGACGAATCAGCGTTTCACGTTGTGTATTTCTGTGAAAATTTAGGTATAGTACGTGCGTGGTTAAGCAGGGTTTTACGAATGGTAGGGGGGGGGAGTTTTGTCTGTAATTAGGGCGTTGAGTTTTGATGTGGGTGGGGTTGACATCTGTGTACAACGTGCAGTGTCGTATGTCGTAGCCGATTATATTTATGTGTCATGGGCTATGAGACATGTTGAAGGTAATAACAGAATCCGGGTTTTAGCGGGAACAATTCTTAGAACTAAGTGTCGAAATCAGTTAGTATATGAGGGGAGATGGGAGAAAGATTTCCCGTCTGCATACAGAGCGTTAGAGTTAAAGGATTTGAGATAATTTGTGTTTGTTCAGTGGGTAATCTTACGGGCTGGTCAGCTGCGTTTAATTGTTTGTAAATGTCGTGTGTTGTGAATGTTGTATGTATGTCTCTAACGTTGTATGTATGTCTCCAATGTTGTATGTATGTCTCCAGTGTGATGATGTCATTAATAAAAATGTAAAATTTTTGTATGTACAGAACGTTTAGAGTTTTGCCCTTTTTATTCTTGTATACCAATCATTGGTATTTGTATAGACGTGTTTTCCTATTACATGTAATATATGATATTGCATGTAATTGATTACATTATTTGTTGAGATGTAATATAACACATCGTATTTGTTATATTTGGATGTTTTCGTCGTCGATTCATTAATACCTATGTCTATGTTGGTGTGTATGAGTGTGCTTGTGTGTGTGTGTTATTGTGTGTGTTGGTTTTATAACACTTTATTATACAGTCTATATACTTACCCATGTGTGCTTGCCATTTGTATATACAACATAGTTAGACATGTTCTTTAATAATGTATAATGTGTTGTGTCTGAGTATAAAACCATCGTCAATACTTTGTTTGTGTGTAGGTGTATTACCATTATATTGTACGGCATCTTTCGTCGTGTGAGATGATGATGTGGACGGATCTTATTCATGTAAAAAAAAAAATACGTTTGTCAGTTATCTTGATTAGGTTCCATACTGTTTCTTTATTTTTATGTTAAACTGTATTGGTTTTAAATAAAATATAAAAAAAAAACTAAATCAGGGAACAGGTGGGGCTTGAACCCATGGCAAATGAGTCTTAAAACTCTCAGATAATGTGTTAACCAGTGGACCATCTGTCACTACACTTGCTGTATGGATTATAACGTCTTGTGTTCTTTGTCAGCACTACAATTGTACTATACCATTGCCCATCCTTGCCACGCCACCACCATGGCCATAGATATGTGTAATATAAAAAAAACTTTGAACACTGTCGTCTAGATGACTGCCTCGTCGTCAGAACCTTTTCTCCCAAGCTCGACCTGTTAAGAACTGCCGATATCACCACTGCTGATGCACACATCGCCTGTGATTCTGGTTCTAACCCTGAAACGGAAACTAAGAATTCCCTCATTAGATGGCGTCACACACGGTCCATCTCTAGAGAGAGAGAGAGCTTCCGAAAGATACATTGTGAGTACAGTCATACAAAACATACCCCTTTTCTTTACACATACAACTTGCAATTTTTTTTTCTAATTTGCTTCACATCTTCAATGCTGACTTCTATCTGTACTACACTCTTATATCGCACTCTGCACTATTTCAGTCGCCTGCATGGTGATACACTGGACGGGGCTTATGGAACACACGGTGACCAAAACACATCCAGTTATTATATAATATAAATTAAAAGTGATAGGCCTATGCAAGTCATTGAGCACAACATGGTAAAGTGAAGGTAGGAATGAAACTTTTGTCAAAAAAGTGAATTATCTGACAGTTGAAAAACTCCAAGAAATAAGTTTTTTAGCCAGATCGACTGCACATGATTAAAAACACTGATAAAGCCTTCGTTAAGAACCTCAGATCAATGCTGGGTTGAAGTAATGGTAAATATGATGACCACTGTATCCACCAGGAACTGTTTTTTGCTTATCCGTTTATGATATAAAAAAATATCTTATTTTTGGACCATTCTCGAAGTTCTGTACTCTAAAATAACGAAAAAGGCACAATACCGTGAGTGGAACGATACACAGATAACCCGCACATAGTGTGACTTTATAAATGGTCCAAGTCGGACCGAAACGTCGTCGTCAGCTCCTCTCTTCTATGTGCGGGTTATTTAACTATTCACCCTACAGAAAATATTAGACTGCATAAAATTTATCGAGCTTATGTTTTAATTATATTTCGTTGATGTTTGCAATAGCCGAAAATATAATGAATAATAATGTATTTTTATCTTTTCCACAGGCTGATATATACAAACCATTTCCACTGCTTATATTTGGTGTGTTGTCACTTGTGTCGGGTTGTCTTACTGTCTTCCTGCCAGAAACTGCTGGATGTGAATTACCACAAACTCTACAAGAGAGTGAAGCTTTCGGCAGGTGAGAATGATTTCATATTCTGACTTTCGACAATTAGATTTTGTTTTTAAATAATAAGTATATATATTTTTTAATCCCTGTTAGCGGCCAAAGAAAATGATGGAACAAATTATGATGATTTATGAAGTATCGAATTATATAAAACACCAGAAAATACTTACTTGATAAATCTTTTAAAACTGTCAGAAATTGATTTGACAATTCGAGAAAGGACAAAAAATCAAATTTAACCAAGAAAATGTTGGCTCTCCTTTACCATGAAAACTGCTTTGAGAATTTTAAAATCCAAGTTGTATTCTAAAATCTTGATATAATATTAAGCAAATTTATTAAGAATTATTCAAAAAATGCTGATTGCTTTGTCTATAAGATTTACGTAAATAATGGAGGAAATTATAATGATTTATGAAATATCTAATGAAAGAAATGTAATTGAATCAAGTTTCATGAAAAATAGTGTTGACTTTAATATGAATATTACGTCTGGGTTATATATTTATTATGATCAAAACGAGTGCTAAACCCACAAGAGTCATTCAGCACAGTGAGGCAGGGGCTAGTGAAGGATTATACAGTATCAAAGGTGGAGTGGACAACAGAGGGAGAGTTAGAATGGGCTGTGAGGATTGCTAGAGGAAGTATCATCAAAGTTTGTGTAGTAAATTAGCTGTTGTCAAAAATTCAGTGAGGGAGTTTGAGTCAAATGCTCAAATGCGGGTCCGTCAACAAAGAGGAAAGATAAAGTAAGGTTGTAAGAGCGGTGACGACGTCCCAGGTAAATTCTACATGCTCGTTGATAGTGCGGACAGTCCAACAGAATATGGCAGATAGAAACTGGAACCTGACAATTCTCACGAGATACCCGTGAGTAAGACAAGTGTGACCGATGTGAAGATAGGAGAGCGTAGTCCCCCAACCTCAGCATCAATGACACGAAGATGGCCAGAAACCTTAAACTGGTTTGACAGAATGCTTGGGTTATGTAAATTAGATTCATTTATAAGTAATATAATTTGAGGAATTTAAGCTATGCATAACATAGTTTTCATTTAACAATATATTGACCCTACATCCTGCATTACACTGGGTCGTGTGTAAGATCATATGTGAGGCCAAATCTCAGCCTTATAAGCCCCTCTGCTATTCTATATTTTTATATTTGTTTCATAATGTGAGAAATCATAAAAAAACCTGGAAGGTCACTATTTTTTCACAGTTGTGCAAATATATATATATATATATATATATATATATATATATATATATATATATATATATATATATATATATATATATATATATATATATATATATATATATATATATATATATATATATATACATATATATATATATATATATATAATATATATATATATATATATATATATATATATATATATATATATATATATATATATGTCGTGCCGAATAGGCAGAACTTGCGATCTTGGCTTAAATAGCAACGTTCATCTTGCCATATAGGACAAGTGAAAATTTGTGTATGCAATAATTTCGCCAAAATCATTCTGAACCTAACGAAAAAAATATATTTCACTATGTTTGTTTAGTATTAAATTACTGTAAACAAATCTAAAATATATTTAGTTGGGTTAGGCTAAAATAAATTGCGCTTGCTATAATAAGGTTAGGTAAGTTTTCTAAGTTCCTTATGGTGCAAAATTATAAATTTTTACATCAACATTAATGAAAAAAATATATCTTTAAACGTATAAGAGAAAATTTTAGAAAGGATTTAATTTTAAATGAGTTCTTGCTAATTGACCAGTTTTACATATTCGGCACGACATATATATATATATATATATATATATATATATATATATATATATATATATATATATATATATATATATATATATATATATATATATTATATATATATATATATATATATATATATATATATATATATATATATATATATATATATATATATATATATATATATGCAAAACAACCACTCTGAAAGAATAGAGAAATTCCAAGCGCTTTCGTGACTACTCACATTATCAAGGAACTATGATAGTTCCTTGATAATGTGAGTAGTGACGAAAGCGCTTTGAATTTCTCTATTCTTTCAGAGTGGTTGTTTTGCATATTTTGAAATCTCCTGTTCACTGTGATCTTATTGCATATATATGTATATATATATATATATATATATATATATATATATATATATATATATATATATATATATATATATATATGTCGTGCCGAATAGGCAGAACTTGCTATCTTGGCTTAAATAGCAACGTTCATCTTGCCATATTGGACAAGTGAAAATTTGTGTATGCAATAATTTCGCCAAAATCATTCTGAACCTAACGAAAAAAATATATTTCACTATGTTTGTTTAGTATTAAATTATTGTAAACAAATCTAAAATATATTTAGTTGGGTTAGGCTAAAATAAATTGTTCTTCTTATAATAAGGTTAGGTAAGTTTTCTAAGATTCTTTTGGAGCAAAATTAAAAATTTTTACGTTAACATTAATGAAAAAATATATCTTTAAACGTTTAAGAGAAAATTTTAGAAAGGACTTAATTTTAAATGAGTTCTTGCTAATTGACCAGTTTTACATATTCGGCACGACATATATATATATATATATATATATATATATATATATATATATATATATATATATATATATATATATATATATGTATGTATATATATATATATATATATATATATATATATATATATATATATATATATATATATATATATATGTATATATATATATATATGTATATATATATATATATATATATATATATATATATATATATATATATATATATATATATATATATATATATATATATATATATATTATTAATCTATATATATCTATATATGGGTGTGTGTGTGTGTGTGTGTGCAATAAAATCACAGTAAACAGGTGACATCAGAATATGCAAAACAGCCATTGTGAAAGAATAGTGAAATTCCATGCTCATTCATGACTTCTCACATTATCAAGGAACTATAAAAACAATACATCAAAGGAAGGCATATAAAGGGTCAAGACTACACCTCACCATCACATTCCACAACAAAGCAACACCTCACACACGCGTGACGACACCCGACTCTGTGAAACACACCCAACACTACCCAAGAATTAAGATTTATTACATGTTTAATGAATCATTAAATTCTTCCCAAATTTTATTAATTATAAATGAATCCAATTTATATAAACCGAAGGAAACATTCATATTATTTTCAAAACTCCTTTTTATGAAACATGTTTCTATTATATTCCTGTCGATCATGAACTTGCTTGATACAACTTTCTCAGTCTTTTGAAAATCAACTGGACAGTTAAAATATCTTACATGAATAAATAGAGCATTAGAATCTTGCCCAGTTCTAATGTTATATTTATGTTGCTTTAATCTTAGAGATTTTTACCAGTTTGACCTTAAAAAACTTTATTGCAAATTTTACAAAGAATCTTATAGACTCATCTGTCAGCATTTTGGGGGGAATTCTTTGTCAAAAGTTTTCTTACTATATTTATTTATTTATTTATTTATTTGAACATGATACAGAGAAGTACAAGGAATACAATTTTTAAAGTGCAACATGCCAAAGCCACTTGTTTGCAGAGCATTATGGGCAGGCTTAAAATTAACTTAAGATTAACTAAGCAATGATATATTCAGTGGTACAAAAATTATTGTAAAACAGATAACAATTTAGTACAAATGAGTATTACAAAGACAGGTCATGTGGTCATTTACTGTGTTGGTGTGTAATCAGTAGAATGGAGTATTGTGTTAGGTAATGAAGTTAAATAGTAACAAAGTTTGACTGGGTCACAGGTTGACATTTATGAGATACAATATTGAGATACATATATGAGATACAATTTATGAGATACAATTATTCAGTATTTATTTAGTTGTGGGTGAGTAAGTGATTTTTGAGAAGAGACTTGAATTTATAAACAGACAGTGTTTCTTTTATATTCACAGGTAATGAATTCCAGATTTTAGGGCCTTTTATGTGCATTGAGTTTTTGCGTAGCGTGCGATGGACACGAGGAACATCAAAGAGTGATCTGTGTCTTGTGTTATGGTCATGTGTTCTGTTGAGGTTGGTAAGGAGACGTTTGAGGGGAGGGTTTATGTCAGAGTTAAGTGTTCTATGTATGTAGTAGGTGCAGTAAGAAGTATGGATATTTTGTATTGTGAGTAGGTTTAGAGTTTTGAATATTGGTGGAGTGTGCTGTCTGTAGTGGGAATTTGTTATCATTCTGACTGCAGCCTTTTGTTGGGTGATTAGTGGTCTGAGATGGTTTATTGTTGTTGAGCCCCATGCACAAATTCCATAAGTGAGATAGGGGTAAATAAGTGAGAGGTATAGGGCCAGGAGGGCTGACTGTGGAACATAGTACCGTATCTTCGATAGTATGCCTACGGTCTTGGAAACTTTTTTGGAAATTTGTTGTATATGTGTTTGAAATTGGAGTCTATTATCAAGGTGGATTCCTAGGAATTTTCCCTCTGTGAGTTTTGTGATAGGTGATCCATTTATCATTATGTTAAGAGGGACGTCTGTAGCTCTGTTACCAAACTGAATGTAGTATGTTTTGTCAATGTTTAGAGTAAGTTTGTTGGTCCTCATGCAGGTTGATATTTTCTGTAATTCGGTATTTACAGTATTGGCTAGCATGACTGGGCTCGGGTGAGAGTAGACGTATGTAGTGTCATCTGCAAATAGTGTGGGTTTGAGTAGTTGCGATGCATTTGGTAGATCATTTATGTGGGACACCAACTGTAATTGGCTGTGCGGAAGTTGAGGGAGTGTCCTCTTATACCATAGTGCGACAATTTTATTTGGAGCAAGTCGTAGTCAACTATATCGAAAGCTTTACGTAAGTCAATGAAGATCCCCAGTGGGACTTCTTTTTTCTCTATTGCTGTATAAATATGTTCTAGCATGTGGATAATAGCATCATTAGTATTTTTATTAGGCCTGAACCCAAATTGACAGGGGTTGAGTATGTTGTGGGAGATGAGGTAGGAATAGATACGCTTATGGATTAATTTTTCCAAGATTTTAGAGAAAGGGTGTAAGTTGGATATTGGCCTATAGTTATTCAAGTCTGTTTGGTCTCCTCCTTTATGGATCGGGGTGACCCTTGCTATTTTGAGAACTGTAGGATTTGTTAAAGAGTGTTGCAATGATTGGTGATAGCACCTGTGACACTTTTTTGTATATAATGGGTGGTAAGGTATTTAAATCTCCTGTCTTGTTTATAAGTGTGTTGATAATAAGGGAGACTTCAGTTGGGTTAGTTGGAGCTAGGAACAGTGTGTTCGGGTAGTTGCCAGTGAGATAGTCATTGGGTAGGGTATCTGAGCTTGGGATTTTATTGGTGTTACGCAGAAAGGTGGGATAGCTGGGGGCTTGAGCCTTGTCTAAGGGCAAAGGTAAAAGTTACACACATCTCAAGCATAAAAAGGCCACCCAGGGCTATCCCAGTCTAAATAGAAAGCGCTAAACCAATGGGTTGGTTAACAGAGGGTTAGGCAAAAATCCCAGTTAGGAAAATATATCTATTTATTCAACATAACACTATATACACACTTTAGAAACACCTTAATCCTAAACGCCCAAATGAGGGTACACAAGAAACAGCTGGCTGGAGGTCCAGCCACCTTAACCACTAGGCCTAGTCAGCACCAGACCGTCACTACTCCACTACAAACCAGATTTCTTATTTCCTCACTCATCCCACAGCACCCTGACCATGTCAGAGCCTAGGTGAACATACAGGTAAGCCATAGGAGAGCCTATGGCTTGAGTTGGTTAAACAAAAGGAGTACACAACTATAAACTTAGCTTAAACCTCCGACGCCAGCCTCCACACCATGCTGACCCCACGTGACTGCCCCCAGCCACGCTTACCCCGCATACCCAAAACACACTTGGAAAATAACTACCTAGAAGGATTTCTTTATAATTACAGTTAGAGTACTTTACAGTGCCCCCAAATGCACATTATGAATTATAAAATTATTATTTACAATTATAACATTCATACTATTATGGCACACTTCTCCACTATATGTACATTACAATGTCATGCAGAACCCTGCATAACACCCCCACCCCCCAGACCATAGGTCTCACTCTGCTAGCGGGGTCCCTACAGACACCGCTAGGCAAAAGGAAAAAAAAAGAAAATAAACCCCACATTAAGGTCTGAGGCAACGGGCAAAATGATAATTGCGGAATGACCATACAGTCACGGTCTTTTGATACTACAAATATGCAATATTAACAAACTGAGGTACTAGACTGCAGACATGTGAAACTCGCTGAACATAAAAGCGATCAAGTTCCATGCCAAACGAGCCCACAGTCACACTTTTAGACAACTGTGTTAGGAAAAGGCACTATCACAACACAGCGCTGGCCAGGCCTAGTGGTTATGGTGGCTCGACCTCCAGCCAGCTGTTTCTTGTGTACCCTCATTTGGGCGTTATACAGAACCCTGCATAACAATTGGCAAGGTTTTTTCCTACAGTGGAGAAGAAATCATTGAGTCTGCTGTTTCAGTAGGTGGGAATTGGGGTTCATCTGGTTTTGTTAATTCAATTTTGCTATTTCGTGTTATCTTTTTTGTTCCTAGTATTTCTGATAGGGTTTTCCAGGTCTTTTTTATGTCACCTCGTAAGATGGATAATCTGTTCTCATAATACAATTTTTTAGCCCTTCTTATTAGGCTGGTTAGGATTGATGAGTAACGTTTTGTTTGGTCTCTGGTTATGTGGCCCATTCAGTACTGTTTTTCGTATAGGTGCTTTGTATTTATGGATTTGAGGATACTGGGTGTTAATGTGAGGGAAAAGTTCAATAGATAGGAGTAGAAATATAGTAACAATAGTTTCATTACCGGCTACTAGTTAAGGTAGGGTAAGTCACGCTCCCGCCTTTCTTCCCCCTCTCCGAAAGTGATAGTTTGATTGCTGGCTGCTTGTTAACGTAGGGTCAGTCTAGCTCCCGCTATCCCTTCCCCTCCCTCTTACACCCTCCCCTCGAAAGGTGATGTGTGGGGCTCTGGTCAAACAGTAAATCACTCGACTCACAGCTCCCAACACTACTGTAAGTACATGCCTGCCTTGGGTTCTAGTGGATTTATTGGTTAAAAGCTTCACTTTTGACCAATAATAAACTTAGTCCTTTCAGCCTTGCTCTATGTTGACTGTTGTAATAATCACCACGTCTTTTGAGTAATGTACACTGCCATGGAGAGTGATTATTTAAGCAGTGGGTAACCTGTCTATCTTTTCAGCTTGGATGACAGTGAGGGTCACCTGTCAATCAACGAGCAGAACAGGAGAAGGACTAACGTCAAAAGACTTCTCCATTTTGGATCTCATTACCTGTGCACCTGTATGAAATTGCAGGACGTAACCCCACATCATTGCAACGGTAAAGAACCTGCTTTCCTCTCATCGGGATACTACTCACGGCGTTAATCTGTGAAGAACTAGCCAGTGGTGGTCACCAACACCTGCGACCCCCCCCCCCCATCATCAGCAACGGCTACGATTTCAACAAGCAGTGTCACCAACACCAGACACCCAAGTGTTAAATTAGCATTGAATTCAGTTATCATTTATATTTTTCCTTTTTCATTTTCTTTAATGTAGGATTAATATTTCATATTTAAGTGTTTTATATTTTATATTTTCTACATAATAAAGTGTTTATGTTTGTCTGTTATTATTTTTTTTTTTATTCACTAATTTTCCTGAGGAGGAGCCAGCCTGAGTAATACTGTCTGAAGTTGTTACAGGGCTGAGTAAGCCTTCACAAGTGGCGACCTTGCCAGGATCAACTCTACTGAATCAAGATTCAACTCCATCTCGAATCTACCATTGGAACTTCAATGCCGCATACCACAGACGGTTACCACCAGCCATGAGTAATCATTCTCTATGGTAGGACTACAGTACAGGTATTTAAAAGATTTGCTGATTGTTATAGTCTCAATTTATTGTAAGTCAAGTCAGGCAGGATATAATATTTAATTCTGCCACCTAATTGTGTGTGAGCTTGAAACACTTTGGAGGATTAGACTCTAGGGACCCGAGATTTTCCAGTGACAACTTGTTTCATTGAGCTCTTTATTATATCAAGGGAACTGTAATAGGACACTCTTGATTTGTTGGTGAGAAGATTGGATGGTCAAGTGACCCCATTCTACTTACTGTTTGCTCGGAGCCGGCATAGAACCCTTCGTTTTCATTAATACATATTGTTTAATTGAAGCAGGGATCGAGCCCTCTGATTTATTTACAGTTTGAACGGAGCAGGAATTGAACCCTCCGTTTTCTTTAATACCCGTTTCATTTCCCCTGATAGTTTAAGTTATTCTTGCAAGCATGGAGGAATACCAGTTTTGGATGAACGCTGGAAGTAAGTTAGGAATAACAGGGAAAAATTTAGAAACTTTCATTAGTGCTAAGATCCAGGAAAGACTTGAAAGAGAGAGAATTGAGAGAGAAGAAAGACAGCTAGAAAGGGAAAGAGAAGAGAATAAGGAGAGAGAGAGAATCGAAAGAGAAGAGAAAAGAGAGAGAGAGAGTGAATTGAAAGAGAAAGCCAAGAAAGACAGTTAGAAAGAGAGCGCGAAGATAAAAAAGAGCATGATAGAATTGATCGTGAGGAAAGAGCTAGAGAACGTGAGGAAAAAGCTAGAGAGCATGAGCTAATAGAGAGAGAAAAGGAATGCGAGCTCGAAAAATTTCGCCTTGAATTAGAGAATAAAAAGATAACTTTCTCACAAAAGCAATTAGATGAAGGAGTAATGGAACAACGTGCAATCAGTGCACATATTCCAACACCTAATTTACCTCCCTTCACAGAGGGGGAAGACATAACTTCATACATTATCAGGTTTGAAAATACCGCTACCCTCTGTGAATGGCCTGCTGACACCTGGGCTACCAGGTTAGGAATGTTATTTTCTGGTACTGCTTTGAATATCTATGCAACTTTGTCGCAGGATATCATATGTAATTATAACCTACTGAAGAAGGCAATCCTTAAAGCATATCAAAAAACCACTAATTCTTACAGGAAAGATTTCAGGTATGCCACCTTACAGCTTGGCCAGAACTTTCAGCAGTTCCAGGTAACACTCTTTCGTTTGTTCGACTTTTGGATAGAGAGTTCAGGAATTGATCGCAGTTGTGAATCTCTTAGAGACTTCATGGTTGCTGACCAGTTCCTGACAGCTCTTCCCCATCAGATACGAACATTCATCAGAGAACGTAACCTGATTAAAGCTGAGGAAGTTGCTGAGGCTGCTGACCTGTATGTTGAGGCTCACAATTCCTATAAAGACCTAAAGGGATCGAATCCTAAGGGCAAGGGTTCATCAGACCTTAAGAAATCAAAGCCTCTAGTGGAAAGTAAAATGACTTCTTTTATTCCTGTTTGTCATTTGTGTGGTGTTAAGGGACATAAACGTCCAGATTGTCCTTCTAAGAAGGTCCAAAATGTTGGAAGATGTTTTAAAGACTGTAATGACCAAGCACCCTTCTGTTCAGAAACAATTAATGGACTTAATGTAGCTACCATTTTACGAGACACTGGATGCACATGTATAGTCATTTCTGATAAGCTGTTTCCTAACCTTAAAGAAACTCATTCCTCTGCTATACTTTCAGACTACTTGGGCCGTACGGACACTTAACCTACCAACCGTTGTTACATTAGGTCTAAATGGTTCACAGGTTGGTCTGAAGCCGTACTAGCTCCCATCACTTCTTGCTCCGTACTAATAGGTAATGTAAAAGGTGCCATTCTTCCTTCGGAGGTTGACCTTTCATCACCAAAGATGGATATAAGTGTTTCAGATCCTCTTCCTGTGGAGTCAGAGAAGCCCCTCGAAAGTTCAGATGAGACAATGTCTCGTGAGATTCATGTGGGATTAAAAACCAGTGATGCTACTCTCGAAAGCGAGGAAGTAGGATCACCGGTTCACTTGTTAGATGAAAGTGAAGGTATCACCTCCGATACCATAAATGTCTTGACTAGGGCTCAGACCAAAGCCCAGGCTTCTCCTACTGTCCATCCTTTGATTTTCCCTGACTTTAAGCCTTTAGATATATCGAAGGACTCCTTTGTCAAGTTACAACGTAATTGCCCTTCTCTTCAGAATTGCCATAATGCCGCTAAACAAAATCAAGTGATCCAAAGGAAAAACTTTTCATATAAATTTGAAAATATAAAAGGTATCTTGTACAAGTCAGTATTCAAATTAAATTCAGATGAGATAGACTATTCCATCTTAGTTGTTCCAAGTCAATGCAGAGAAACTGTTCTTAAAATGGCTCATGACCTGCCAGTGGCCGGACATTTCTCGCATCGTAAAACCTTAAATAAAATTAGGGAAACCTATTTTTGGCCAAAAATGTCCTCAGATGTCACTACCTATTGTAGATCGTGTAAAGTTTGCCAAGTGTCATCCTCCCGAGGTGCCAGGCGAGTACCTATGGTCAAAATGCCTATCTTTACGGTACCGTTTGAAAGAGTAGCTATTGACATCGTTGGTCCTTTATCTCCACTTTCATCTGGGGGACATAGATATATATTAACATTAGTTGATTATGCTTCGAGTTTCCCTGAAGCCATATCCTTAAAGACCATAACTACTACAGAGGTGGCTGAAGCCTTTTTGTCCATCTTCTCCAGAGTGGGCATCCCTAGAGAAATTTTGTCTGACCGTGGGACACAATTCACATCTGACTTAATGCAACATCTATACCAACTTCTGGGAGTGAAGCCTCTCTTCACCACACCCTATCATCCCAGCTGTAATGGGAGGATTGAGCGCCAGCATTCGATTCTCAAGTCCATTTTAAGGAAACTTTGCTCCCTTAAACCTAAGGAGTGGCATCGTTATCTACCCTGTGCTTTGTTTGCCATGAGGGAAGTTCCCAGTGGCTCTTTGGGGCTTTCACCTTTTGAACTTCTCTATGGTAGACAGGCCAGAGGTCCACTGGCCATCCTTCATGACTTATGGACTAATGAGGAGGTAAATGCTGAGGTTCAGTCTTCTTACCAGTTTCTCCTTGACCTTAGATCTAAACTTGAGGAGACCTCTGACATAGTTTCGAGAAACCTAAGCTTGTCAATGGACCAGTACAAAACCTATTTTGACTCCAAAAGTCAGAGGAGAAATTTTAAAGTAGGTGATGAAGTTCTTGTACTTTTGCCTATCAAGTCAAATAAATTATTAGTAGCATGGAAAGGTCCATATAAAGTGTTAAAAATTTGTGGGAAAGTTGACTACCTCATAGAAGTCAAGGGGAAACCTAAGCTTTATCATATCAACATCCTTAAGAAATATTACCGAAGAAATTCGGTTAACTGCCTTAATAACTTTGACTTAGTTTTTCCACACGAACTTGATAAAACAACTGAAGAATGTAAGGTGTGCATAATTGACACCTCTAACTTAGACTATGATGAAGAACTACATGACTTGGTGACTTTTGACCACTCGGACGCAACCAACATTAATATTAATGAATCTTTGGATGACCATAAGAGACATGAACTACTTCAATGTGTGAGTAACTTTTCAGACGTCTTGACTGATATTCCAGGTGTTACCTCCACGGTAGTCCATAAGATTGACTTAGTGACGGACAATCCTATCAAACGGGAATTATACCCAGTTCCAGTTCACCTTAGGGATGCATTTGACCGAGAGGTAGACAAATTATTAAAACTAAAGATCATTGAACCTTCAGTATCTGCATATTGCTCACCAGTAGTCATGGTTAAGAAGGAGGATAATTCATATAGACTTGCTATTGACTTCAGAGGCCTTAATGCTATAACTCGGTGGGATGCTGAGCCTATACCTTTAATAGATAGCGATCTACACAAATTTTATGACTCTTCCTTCTTTTCAAAGATTGATATTGCACAGGCATATCATCAATTAATGTTAGATCCTTCTTCTAAGCAGTACACCGCTTTTCCTACACACCAAGGACTGATGCAATATAGAACTATGCCCTTCGATTTGGTAACTGCCTGTGCTACCTACGTGAGACTGGTGAGAAAGGTCTTGGGTAATATGACAAATGTTTCAGTTTATTTTGATAACATTTACGTAATGACATCCACGTGGGGCGAACATATCCAAACATTAACATCAGTTTTGCGTAGGTTACGCTCACATGGCCTCACTGCCAAGCCGAAGAAATGCTTCCTTGGGTATAACAAGATTAGATATCTTGGACTGATATTTTCTAAAAACTCTCTGCAGCCTCTCCCCAGTAAGATCAAAGCTTTATTAGAATTTAAATTCCCCAAAACCAAGAAGCTAATGCAAAGCTTTCTTGGTTCTGTAAATTTTTATGCACGGTTTATCCCAAACCTTACTGATCTTACAGGCATCTTATCCGACTTCCTTAAAAAGTCTGTGAAGGAACCTCTTGAACTTTCCGACGTAGCTCGGGAAAAGTTTAATGAGATTAAAAGTATCTTTTCGAAAGACCCTATACTTAAGATTCCAGATATTAATAAAACATTTTGTCTGAGAACTGATGCCTCCAATACTGGCTTAGGGTCAGTGTTACTACAATACCATGATGGTACTCCCTTCCCTGTATGCTTCCTAAGCCGGAAACTCCTTCCCGCAGAAACAAGATACTCCACAATAGAAAAGGAATGTTTAGCCCTTGTGTGGGGTATCTCCAAACTTAAATTTTATTTGATGGGAAAAGAATTCATCTTAGAAACGGACCACAAACCTTTGATATACCTAGAAACTTTTAAGGGAACCAACAGTCGCCTCTTGAGGTGGACATTGGCACTCCAGGCTTTTAAGTTCCATATTGTGTATATCAATGGTTCATCCAATTATTTCTCTGACTGGTTAAGTCGTGACAGTCAGTAGAAGATTTGTTGCCTTACGCGACTTCCACATGTTAGAACTTTTTCCTCGCATATTCTTCTTATACTCCTTGACTATAAGTCTTGGTATGGGGGAGTATTATTATTTCTTTTTCTATTCACTAATTTTCCTGAGGAGGAGCCAGCCTGAGTAATACTGTCTGAAGTTGTTACAGGGCTGAGTAAGCCTTCACAGTTAACCAGTTAACCAGCCATGTAAATAATTTATATGAAACGGAACCTATGGAGCTAATAATTGGCCTAACTGGATTACCTGGTATGTGTGTTTTTATTAATCTTTCACAATGGTTGTTTTGAGTGAGGGGGAAGTTCGTGAGGCAGTGGTAGAATGAAAGGGGGTAATGCAGCTGGGATTGATGGGATAAAGATAGAAATGTTAAAAAAGGGGATAATGCAGCTGGGATTGATGAGATAAAGATAGAAATGTTAAAAAACAGGCGGGGATATAGTTTTGGAGTGGTTGGTGCTATTATTTAATAAAATGTATGGAAGAAGGTAAGGTACTCAGGGATAAGAAGAGAGCATGCATAGTTCCTTTGTATAAAGGCAAAGGGGATAAAAGAGAGTGCAAAAATTATAGGGGAATAAGTCTGTTGAGTATCCCTGGCAAAGTGTATGGTAGAGTTATTATTGAAAGAATTAAGAGTACGAAGGAGAGTAGTATAGCAGATGAACAAGGAGGGTTTAGGAAAAGTAGAGGGTGTGTAGACTAAGTGTTTACAGTGAAACATATAGGTGAATAGTATTTAGATAAGGGTAAAGAAGTTTTTGTGGCATTTATGGATTTGGAAAAGGCGTATGACAGGGTGGATAGGGGGGCAATGAGGCAGATGTTGCAGGTGCATGGTATAGGAGGTAGGTTAGTGAAAGCAGTGGAGAGTTTTTATGAGGATAGTGAGGCTCAGGTTAGAGTATGTAGGGGAGAGGGAGATTATTTCCCAGTAAAATTAGGCCTCGCACAAGGATGTGTGATGTTACCGTGGTTGTTCAATATATTTATAGAAGGGGTTGTAAGAGAAGTGAATGTGAGGGTCTTGGCAAGGGGTGTGGATTTAAAAGATAAAGAATCAAACACAAGGTGGGAGTTGTTATAGTTGCTCTTTACTGATGACACTGTGCTTTTGGGAGATTCTGAAGAGAAGTTGCAGAGGTTGGTGGATGAATTTAGTAGGGTATGTAAAAGAAGAATGTTAAAAATGAATGTAGGAAAGAGTAAGATGATGAGGATAACATAAAAGATTAGGCGACGAAAGACTGGATATCAGATTGGGAGAGAGAGTATGGAGGAGGTGAATATATTCAGATATTTATGAGTGGACGTGTCAGCAGATGGGTCTATGACGGATGAGGTGAAACATAGAATTGATGAGGGGAAAAGGGTGAGTGGTGCACTTAGGAGTCTGTGGAGACAAAGAACTTTGTCCGTGAAAGCAAAGAGGGGAATGTATGAGAGCAGGCGAAATATACACAAACACTTCAGCCAGAGATCAGTGTTTGTGTATATTTCGCCTGCTCTAGCGAATTCCTTGCATTGTTCAAATCTCTAGTAAGGCTGATGCATGCAAGGGATGAGATGAAAAGCTGTAAGCCTTCTCCCTGAAAGCTGGCTGCCTTGGATCAAACGTGTAGTGCAAGCTACACGCCAAGGTATTGTCCAGTGTGGGTAAATTGGTAAAGCACTGCGTACCTTGTCTTAAGGTTAGTAGGTTCGAGTCTCGTTCAGCCAGAGATCAGTGTTTGTGTATATTTCGCCTGCTCTCGCGAATTCCTTGCATTGTTCAAATCTCTAGTAAGGCTGATGCATGCAGGGGATGAGATGAAAAGCTGTAAGCCTTCTCCCTGAAAGCTGGCTGCCTTGGATCAAACGTGTAGCGCAAGCTACACGCCAAGGTATTGTCCATTGTGGGTAGATTGGTAAGGCACTGCGTACCTCGTCCTAAGGTTCGTAGGTTCGAGTCTCCTTCAGCCAGAGATCAGTGTTTGTGTATATTTCGCCTGCTCTCGCGAATTCCTTGCATTGTTCAAATCTCTAGTAAGGCTGATGCATGCAGGGGATGAGATGAAAAGCTGTAAGCCTTCTCCCTGAAAGCTGGCTGCCTTGGATCAAACGTGTAGCGCAAGCTACACGCCAAGGTATTGTCCAGTGTGGGTAGATTGGTAAAGCACTGCGTACCTTGTCCTAGGGTTCGTAGGTTCGAGTCTCCTTCAGCCAGAGATCAGTGTTTGTGTATATTTCGCCTGCTCTCGCGAATTCCTAGCATATATATATATATATATATATATATATATATATATACATATATATATATATATATATATATACGTATATATATATACATATATATATAGTGAAGAGAGATGCTGTTTTGCCAGCTGTTCGGGATCGGTTCCCCAGTCTTTTTCCCTTCATTTCAGCCGGCTACAGCAAACCCTCAATTCTTTTGTTTGGAGAACATGAAATTCAATCATCAGAGGGTGTTCAGCAGGGTGACCCACTCGCTCCACTTCTCTTCTGCTTTGCAGTAAGAGAACTAACTTCCAGCCTTCGCAGTGAGCTCAGTATCTGGTACCTGGATGACGGCACTCTGGCAGGTACTGAAGAGTCCCTCGTGGGGGACCTACAACTGGTGAAAACACAGGGAGAAGACCTGGGACTCATCCTCAATCCCTCCTGGTGTGGAATCATCACAGCGAACCAGGAAATAATCAATGCTGTGCGAAGAATCCTCCAAGAAGTCTCAACTACCACTCCGTCCAACAGTACTCTCTCGGGAGCACCGCTAGGTCACCAGGCCATCGACACTGTCCTCAGGGACAAATTGAATGACCTGATGAGAATGGAGGAGAGAATAAGCGAGCTTGATACCCATGATGCTCTGTATCTCCTCACAAGGTGTCTTACTATGCCAAGACTCACTTACTTCCTGAGGTGTGCACCCTCTTTTGACAACCCAACACTTGATGAATATGACGCACACCTGAGATCAACTTTTAAGAAGGCACTGAACCTGTCACTAGAGGATGAGCAATGGGATCAGGTAACCCTCCCTGTGCGACTGGGAGGTATAGGGGTGCGTAAAGCAACGCATGTTGCTTTACCTGCTTTTCCGGCCTAGATAGAACAAATGACCTGAAGAGTGTCATCATGGGCTTGGCATCCCTAGTTTAGAAGGTTCTCATTATCCATCATGAATTTTTTTCAGCAGATGCGATTGATACAATGTTGTGATCCTTAAAGGTGAGATCCTCTGACATGACCACTGCCAGGTCTTTTACAATAGTTTTTTGCTCTATTGTGTCTTTGGAATTTGTTTTATACTCCGATACAGTTTTAATTTCTTCACATTTTGCATATTGGAGTAATTGAAACTTCTCATCATTGAACTTCACATTGTTTTCTGCGACCTATTTAAAGATCTGGTTGATGTTCACCTGGAATCTTGCGGTGTCTTCAATGGACGACACTGTCATGCAAATTCGGTTGTCATTTGCAAAGGAAGACATGATACTGTGGATTACATCCTTGTTAATGTATGCTTGATATAACGATGAGGAACAGGATGGAAGCGAGTATTGTGCCTTGTGGAAGAGAGCTTTTCACCGCAGCCACCTCAGACTTTACCGTTTACTACTACTCTTTGTGTTCTATTTGTTAGGAAATTATAGATCCATCTACCAAATCTTTCTGTTATTCCTTTATCACGCATTTTGTGCGCTTTACACTATGGTCACACTTTTCGAAAGCTTTTCCGAAGTCTGTGTATATTTCATCTGCTTTTGTTTGTCTTCTACAACATCTAGGACCTTGTTATAGTGGTCCAGTAGTTGGAGCAGACAGGAACGACCTGCTCTAAACCCATGTTGCCCTGGGTTGTGTAACTGATGGGTATCTAGATGGGTGGTGATCTTGCTTCTTAGGACCCTTTCAAAGATTTTTATGATATGGGATGTTAGTGCTATCGGTCTGTAGTTCTTTGCTGTTGCTGTAGTGCCCCCTTTGTTGAGTGGGGCTATGTCCGTTGTTTTTAGCATTTGTGGGACGACACCTGTGTTCATGCTCCCTCTCCATAGGATGTTAAAAGCACATGATAGGGGCTTCATGCAGTTCTTGATTAACACGGAGTTCCATGAGTCTGGGTCTGGGGAAGAGTGCATATCATTTATCCCCTTTTCGAAGTCATTTTGGCGTCAGGATAATATCAGACAGGTTCGAATCTACCAAATTCTGTCTCATAAAAAATTCATTTAGGTCATCGACTCTCAGTCTGGTTAGCGGCTCGCTAAAAACCAAGTCATAATGAGACATGAGTAGCTCACTCATTTCCTTACTGTCATCTGTGTAGGACCCATCCCGTTTAAGTAGGGGCCCAATACTGGATGTTGTCCTCTATTTTGATTTGGCATAAGAAAAGAAATATTTTGAGTTTCTTTCAATTTCATTTATGGCTTTTAGTTCTTCCCGCGTTTCTTGACTCCTGTAAAATTCCTTAAGTTTTAGTTCGATGTTTGCTATTTCTCTGACCAGTGTCTCCCTACGTATTGCAGATGTTTTGACCTGTTTTAGCCGCTCTGTTATTCTTTGCCTTCGCCTGTATAGGGAGCGCCTTTCTCTTTATAGTTTACATCTCCTCCTTTTCCTTAAGAGAATATGCCTTGAGCATACCTACCTCTAGATATGGTTTGGATCCGTGTTACTTAGGCTATCTTCCAAGTTTATATAATTTAGGACTTGGTTTACTTTTCCCACCTCATGTTTTTGTTATTCAAGTTGAATTTGGTGAAGGATCCCTCGTGACTGATCACATTTTGTCAGTCTGGGGCCCCGCGCATACATGTCTGAACCTCTATTATGTTGTGATCTGAGTAGTATATTGTTTTTGATATGGAAATATTTCGTATTAGATCATCATTGTAGGCCGAAAGGACCCCAATGGAAATAAGTCACTCTGTCTAACTTTTTTGGGTTATCCTAGGTTCTCTACACATATGCTGCTATTTATAATAATCTATGTAGCTGTATTTGTGTATACCTGAATAAACTTACTTATTTACTTACTTATGAGGTCCAGTGCATTCTCGAATCTAGTAGGCTCTATTATTTGCTGGTTTAAGGTGAATTTGGTGCAGAGATTTAAAAGCTCGTGTGTGTGCCAGTTTTTATCTGAGTTGACTCCTTGTGTTATCTCTGCTACAACATTATTTGCTATGTTCGTCCATTTTAGGTGCCTTAGGTTGAAATCTCCTAGGAGCAAGATGTTAGGGGCAGGAGCTGGAAGATTTTCCAGACAGTGATCTATTTTCAAAAGCTGTTCCTGGAATTGTTGGGACGTTGCATCTGGAGGCTTGTGTACAACCACAATGATCAGGTTTAGGGTCTGGATCTTTACTGCCAAAACTTCAACAACATCATTTTAGACATTTATTAGTTCCGAGCATATCTGCGACTCTGTGAAGTACTGGCCAACCTTCATCCCTTTTGCCTATTCACTCTGTCGCATCTGTATTGGTTATAACCCGGGATGCATATTTCATTGTCAAAGTGAACTTTTATGTGGGTCTCTGTGAAAACTACGAACATTGCTTTAGACTCTGTAAGCAGACCATGGATGGAAGTTATTTTGCTGTTCGTTGTATATTTGCAAAGATGAATGTCGTCAGACTGGCGGTATTAGTGGTATGGGGAGTCTTTTTTTTTTTCCTGGCACTAATGTCTGTTGTTTTAGAGTGAAGGCCATCGACTGTGATTCCATTCTAGAAATTATCGGAGTTGGTGAACGATTTCTGTCATTTCTTGCATGGTTGCTTTTCTTCCTGGCGCTAAAAAAACCTCTCTCTTGAGTGGTTGTGGCTACCCAGGTTCCCCAACGGTCTAGATGTTTTGTATCTTCTTGTCCCCTTTAGGTGGTATGCCTGAATTGAAGATTGACACATTTCAGGGTGGAAAAGTTTACAGAAAGGAAGTCATTTTCTGAGGTGGTCAAAGTTGCATGTCCCATCTGTTTTTCCAGATATCCCATGTCTGCAGATACCTAATGCATAGAATTTGCATAGGCTTGGTTTTTGCTTGCCTTGGTTTTGCGTGGCTGCGTTCCCTACTGGTGAGCGTTTTCCTGTCTCATTTTTTCTTCAGCACTTGTGCTGACAATGGTGCCTTCGCTACTTTTTTCTGGTATTTTATCTTCACTATTTCTTGTAAACGTATCAAAAAAATATTTGGTTGGATTAGGATATATTTAATTGCGCTTGTTATACTGTTATAATAAGCTTAGGTAAGATTTCTAAGGTTCTTTTGACAAAATTATAAATTTTTACACTTCCTGGAGCTTATCTGGAGAGCATTTCGGGGATCAACGCCCCCGCGTCCCGGTCTGAGACCAGGACTCGTAGTGGATCAGGGTCTGATTAACGAGGGTGCACGTAAACTGACTTATGAACCACAGCCCGGCTGATCAGGTACTGACTTTAGATGCCTGTTCGGCGCCTTCTTTAAGACAGACAGGGGTCTATTTGCAATCCCTTTTATGCATGCTGGGAGGCGCTTGAGCAGCCTTGGGCTGTGTTGTCTCTTAGTGTACTCAAGGCCGCCCATCTTCTCACTGAGGGAATGTTGCATCTCCTGCCGAGTCTTCGAGTCTTTTGCTTTCGTTGGGAGTGATTTTCGTGTGCAAGTTTAGAACTGATCCCTCTAGGATTCTCCATCATAACATAATGAAAAATATATATCTTTAAACGTTTATGAGAAAATTTTAGAAAGGACTTAATTTTGAATGAGTTCTTGGTTTTACCTATTCGGCACGACATACATGTATATAAATATATATTTTATTTTTTTATTTATTAATACATCGGCCGAGTCCCACCAAGGCAGGGTGGCCCGAAAAAGAAAAACTTCCAGCATCATTTACTCCATCACTGTCTTGCCAGAAGGGTGCTTTACACTACAGTTTTTAAACTGTTAAGGGGTAATTGCGTGTACTCAGCGCGAACGAAAAAATTTTTGCCAAAAAATTCACAAATTCAGTTAATCTTATAGAAAAATAGCTTAACACCCATCCTTCAGAGTGCAGGCACTGTACTTCCCATCTCCAGGACTCAAGTCCAGCCTGCCGGTTTCCTTGAATCCTTTCATAAATGTTACTTTGCTCACACTCCAACAGCACGTCATGTATTAAAATCCATTTGTCTCGATTCACTCCTGCCAAATGCGCTCACGCATGCTTGCTGGAAGTCCAAGCCTCTCGCACACAAAACCTCCTTTACCCCTTCCCTCCAACCCTTCCTAGGCCGACCCCTACCCCGCCTTCCCTCCACTACAAATTTATACACTCTCGAAGTCATTCTGTTTTGTTTCATTCTCTCTACATGTCCGAACCACCTCAACAACCCCTCGCCAGCCCTCTGGATAATAGTTTTGGTAATCCCACACCTTCTTGTAATTTCCAAACTACGAATTCTCTGCATTATATTCACATCACAAAATGCCCTCAGACATGACATCTCCACTGCCTCCGGCCTTCTCCTCGTTGCAACATTCATCACCCATGTTTCACACTCATAAAAGAGTGTTGGTATAACTATACTCTCATACATTCCCCTCTTTTCTTCCACGGACAAGTTCTTTGTCTCCAAAGACTCTTAAGTGCACCACTCACCCTTTTCCCCTCATCAGCTCTATTATTCACCTCATCCTTCATAGACCCATCTGCTGACACGTCCACTCATAAATATCTGAATACATTCACCTCCTCCATACTCTCTACCTCCAATCTGATATCCAATCTTTCGTCACCTAATCTTTTTGTTATCCTCATCACCTTATTCTTTCCTATATTCACCTTTATTTTTTTCTTTTACATACCCTACCAAATTCATCCACCAACCTCTGCAACTTCTTTTTAGAATCTCCCAAAAGCACAGTGTCATCAGCAAAGAGCAACTGTGACAACTCCCACTTTTTGTTAAATTCTTTATCTTTTAACTCCACACCTCTTGCCAAGGCCCCATCTATAAAAATATTGAACAACCAAAGTGACATCACGCATCCTTGTCTAAGGCCTACTTTTACTGGGAAAAATCTCTCTCTTTCCTACATGCTCTAACCTGAGCCTCACTATCCTCGTAAAAACTCTTCACTGCTTTCAGTAACCTACCTTCTATACCATACACCTGCAACATCTACCAAATTGCCTCCCTATCCACCCTGTCATATATATATATATATATATATATATATATATATATATATATATATATATATATATATATATATATATATATATATATATATATATATATGCAAAACAACCACGCTGAAAGAATAGAGAAATTCTACGCGCTTTCGTGACTACTCACATTATCAAGGAACTATGAAAGTAAAGCATCCAAGGAAGCTATATAAGGGGTCTGGTCAACACCTCACTATCAGATCCCACAACGGTTAAACACCTGACGTGCGCCGACCCAACTGGATAGGTCCTTTGCACAACTCACCCACAAACTATTCTACCCAAGAAAATTTAAAAATTATTATTTGTCCAGTGTATTATTAATTAAATTCTTCCCACATTCTATTAATTATAAATGGATCTAATTTATATAAACCAAAGGAAATATTCATATTATTGTCAAAACTGCTTTTTATGAAACAAGATTCAATTATATTCCTGTCGATCATGGACTTGCTTGATACTACTTTCTCAACTTTTTGAAAATCAATTGGATGGTTAAAATCTCTTACATGAATAAATAGAGCATTGGAATCTTGTCCAGTTCTAATGCTATATTTATGTTGTTTAATCTTAGTTCGAGATTTTTACCAGTTTGACCCTAATAAACTTTATCGCAAATTTTACAAGGAATCTTATAGACACATCCATCAGCATTTTGGGGGGAATTCTTTATCAAAAGTTTTTTTTACTGTATCAAAAATTTTAAATACAACTTTAATATTAAAAGTCTTAAGAAGAGAAGGCATATGAACCAAGTTTTCATGGTAAGGGAGAACCAACATATTTTTAGTTGAATAAGGCTGGTTGTCCCTTTTTGGATTGTAAAAAGTATTTCTAGCAACTTTAAAAGATTTATCAATTACATTTCTTGGGTATTTTAAATCATTACCTATTTCATAAATTTTAGATATTTCCTCATTTATGAACTCAGGACTACAAATTCGTAAAGCTCTCAAAAACATTGATGAAAAAACAGACAGTTTGACTCTATCTTGATGCGAGGAATAATAGTGGACATAGGAACAGTTATTTGTAGGTTTTCTGTAAATTTTAAATTTGAATTCATTATTATCCTTAATAATTAAAACATCTAGAAAAGGCAACGAGTTATTTTCTTCAAACTCAACAGTAAAGCTTATAGACTGGGCTAAGCTATTTAATTTGCCAAGGAAATGGTGTATATCTACATTTTTGGGCATAAGACACAAAATATCATCAACATATCTCAACCATTTAGCTCTATTAGGGAGGATTGTGTTAAGCAACCTTGTTTCAAAAAATTCCATGTATAGGTTACTAAAAACAGGTGAAAGAGGATTTCCCATTGCCATACCAAACTTCTGAGTGTAAAACTTATCATTAAATACAAATTTTGCATCAACAATGCAAAGTTTAATAAGTTTAATGATAGTAGGAACTGGCAATGGTAAATCATAGTTAACGAGTTCTTCAGATAAGAAACTTAATAAATCATCAACAGGAACTTTCGTAAACAAGGAAGTAACATCATAGATGAGTTCATAGATGAGGAAATATCAAAAAATTTATGAAATAGGTAATGATTTAAAATACCCAAGAAATGTAATTGATAAATCTTTTAAAGTTGCTAGAAATACTTTTTACAATCCAAAAAGGGACAACCAGCTTTATTCAACTAAAAATATGTTGGTTCTCCCTTACCATGAAAACTTGGTTGATATGCCTTCTCTTCTTAAGACTTTTAATATTAAAGTTGTATTAAAAAATCTTGATACAGTAAAAAAACTTTTGATAAAGAATTCCCCCCAAAATGCTGATGGATGTGTCTATAAGATTCCTTGTAAAATTTGCGATAAAGTTTATTAGGGTCAAACTGGTAAAAATCTCGAACTAAGATTAAAACAACATAAATATAGCATTAGAACTGGACAAGATTCCAATGCTCTATTTATTCATGTAAGAGATTTTAACCATCCAATTGATTTTCAAAAATTTGAGAAAGTAGTATCAAGCAAGTCCATGGTCGACAGAAATATATTTGAATCTTGTTTCATAAAAAGCATTTTTGACAATAATATGAATATTTCCTTTGGTTTATATAAATTAGATCCATTTATAATTAATAGAATTTGGGAAGAATTTAATAATACACTGGACAAATAATAATTTTTAAATTTTCTTGGGTAGAATAGTTTGTGGGTGAGTTGTGCAAAGGACCTATCCAGTTGGGTCGGCGCGCGTCAGATGTTTAACCGTTGTGGGATCTGATAGTGAGGTGTTGGCCAGACCCCTTATATAGCTTCCTTGGATGCTTTACTTTCATAGTTCCTTGATAATGATATATATATATATATATATATATATATATATATATATATATATATATATATATATATATATATATATATATAAGAACATAAGAACATAAGAAAGGAGGAACACTGCAGCAGGCCTGTTGGCCCATACTAGGCAGGTCCTTTACAATTCATCCCACTAACAAACATTTGACCTACCCAATTTTCAATGCTACCCAAGAAATAAGCTCTGATGTGCAAGTCCCACTCAAATCCAACCCATCCCACTCATGTATTTATCCAACCTAAATTTGAAACTACCCAACTAGGTAGACTGTTCCACTCATCTACTACCCTATTTCCAAACCAATACTTACCTATGTCCTTTCTAAATCTAAACTTATCTAATTTAAATCCATTACTGCGGGTTCTCTCTTGGAGAGATATCCTCAAGACCTTGTTAATATCCCCTTTATTAATACCTATCTTCCACTTATACACTTCGATCAGGTCTCCCCTCATTCTTCGTCTAACAAGTGAATGTAACTTAAGAGTCTTCAATCTTTCTTCATAAGGAAGATTTCTAATGCTATGTATTAATTTAGTCATCCTACGCTGAATGTTTTCTAACGAATTTATGTCCATTCTGTAATATGGAGACCAGAATTGAGCTGCATAATCTAGGTGAGGCCTTACTAATGATGCATAAAGCTGCAGTATGACCTCTGGACTTCTGTTGCTTACACTTCTTGATATAAATCCCAATAATCTATTTGCCTTATTACGTACGCTTAGGCATTGCTGTCTTGGTTTAAGGTTGCTGCTTACCATAACCCCCAAGTCCTTTTCGCAATCTGTATGGTTAAGTTCTACATTATTTAACTTATAAGTGCTAGGGTTATGGACACTCCCGAGCTTCAGAACCTTGCATTTATCTACATTGAACTGCATCTGCCACCCCTCCGACCAAGAGTAGAGCTTGTCTAAATCCTCCTGAAGCTCCCCAACATCCACGCTTGAATCAATCACCCTACCTATCTTCGTGTCATCGGCGAATTTGCTCATATCACTAGTAATTCCTTCATCAAGATCATTGATATATATTATAAACAACAACGGACCCAAGACTGATCCCTGTGGAACGCCACTTGTTACTGATCCCCACTCGGATTTAACCCCATTTATGGACACTCTTTGCTTCCTGTCTGTGAGCCATGATTCGATCCACGAGAGCACCCTTCCCCCAATGCCATGAGCTGCTACTTTCTTCAACAGTCTTTGGTGCGGAACTCTATCAAATGCCTTACTAAAATCTAAGTAAATAATATCAAATTCTTTATCGTGGTCAACAGCCTCAAAAGCTTTACTGAAGAAAGTCAATAAATTAGTTAGACAAGACCGGCCTCTTGTGAATCCATGCTGAGTATCATTAATCAAGCTATGCTTATCGAGATGGCTTCTTATAATCTCAGCTATAATTGACTCTAGTAATTTGCCTACAATTGAGGTCAGGCTTATTGGGCTGTAATTTGACGGTAACGACTTTTCCCCTGTTTTAAAAATAGGAATTACATTAGCCATCTTCCACATATCAGACACTGCACCTGTTTGAAGAGATAAATTAAAAATATTAGTTAATGGTTCACAGACTTCCATTTTGCATTCCTTTAGAACCCTTGAAAAAACCTCATCAGGACCCGGTGACTTATTTTGCTTCAGTCTGTCTATCTGCTTCACAACCATTTCACTAGTGACTGTGATGTTACATAATTTATCTTCTTCTGATCCACTATAAAAATTAATTACCGGAATATTATTAGTGTCTTCCTGTGTAAAAACCGAGAGAAAATAATTATTTAAAATCGAGCACATTTCATTCTCTTTGTCAGTAAGATGCCCATAGTTATTTTTAAGGGGACCTATCTTATCTCTGACTTTTGTTCTATAGACCTGGAAAAAACTTTTTGGGTTAGTTTTAGAATCCCTAGCAACTTTAATTTCATAGTCCCTTTTAGCTTTTCTTATCCCCTTTTTAATGTCCCTCTTAATGTCAATATACTGATTCATAAGATGACCCTCGCCTCTTTTGATATGCCTATAAATTCCTTTCTTATGCCCTAGTAGATATTTCAGCCTATTATTCATCCATTTTGGGTCATTTCTATTTGATCTAATTTCCTTATAAGGGATAAACGTTCTTTGAGCAGCATGTATTGTGTTCAGAAAACTGTCATATTGATAGCTCTCTTCGTTACCCCAGTCAACAGATGATAAGTGTTCTCTAAGCCCATCGTAATCTGCTAAGCGAAAATCTGGGACTGTTACTGAGTTATCCCTACTATTATACTTCCATTCAATTCTACATGTAATTGATTTGTGGTCGCTAGCACCCAGTTCCTCTGAAACTTCTAAATTATTAACAAGGGATTCATTGTTTGCCAGAACTAAGTCAAGCAGGTTATTACCCCTTGTAGGTTCTGTCACAAACTGCTTCAAAAAACAATCCTGAACTACTTCTAAGAAATCGTATGATTCTAAATTCCCAGTCAAGAAATTCCAATCAATATGACTAAAGTTAAAGTCTCCTAGAATTACTACATTATCGTGCCTTGTGGCCCTAACAATTTCCTCCCATAGTAGTCTCCCCTGGTCCCTATCTAAATTTGGGGGACGGTATAACACACCTAAAATTAGTTTTTCATGCCCCTCTGAAAATTCTATCCAAACAGACTCTGTATGTGTTACTTCAGACTTAATACCCGTTTTTATGCAACAGTTCAAGCGATCTCGGACATACAATGCCACCCCACCCCCCTTCCCGATACTTCTATCTACTTGGAACAATTTAAAACCCTGAATGTGACATTCTGCAGGCATGTCCCGACTTTTTGAATTAAACCACGTCTCAGTAATGGCAAATACATCTATGTTAACTGCACTAGCAACTACTCTCAACTCGTCCATCTTATTCTTAGCACTGCGACTATTTGTGTAATAAATATTTAATGACCCTCCTATCTCTTTACCCTTCCTGCTCCTTTCTGTTATTCCACTAAACCTATTACTGTCATTGTCAATTAGTGCCACTGGCTTTCCAATATCCTCCTCATTTTGCCTATTACTAGTTCTCCTAGTACTCATGTTACTACCCTGCGACTTCACAGTTTTCCCGCCAAAACCCATACCACTAACTATTCCTAGTTTAAAGACCTAACAGCTCCCTCCACTGCGTTGGCCAGTGCTCCCACCCCACACCTAGACAAGTGAACCCCATCCCTGGCATACATGTCATTTCTGCCATAGAAGAGGTCCCAGTTGTCAATGAATGTTACCGCATTTTCCTTACAGTATTTGTCCAGCCAGCAATTGACACCAATTGCTCTGGACAACCATTCATTTCCAACTCCTCTCCTTGGCAAAATGCCACATATGACAGGTTTCCCACCCTTCTTCCTAATTATCTCTATTGCTGACCTATACCTGCTAATCAGGTCCTCACTCCTACGTCTGCCAACATCGTTGCCTCCAGCACTGAGACAGATAATAGGATTGCTCCCATTACCTCTCATGATGTCATCCAGACGGCTAACAATATCCTTCATCCCAGCCCCAGGAAAACACACTCTCTGCCTCCTACTCCTATCCTTTAAACAGAATGCCCTATCCATGTACCTAATCTGGCTATCCCCAACAACAACAATGTTTTTACCTTCCTTGGCGTCGTCCGTAGTGATGCTCCGAGTAGTCGACTCACATTCGCCAGGTAGCATTACACCACTTGTAGAATTCGTCATGGCGTTCTCGATGGTCTTCGTTGGGGTTTCTAGGGATGTCTCACTCACGTCTGCCAATGCTTCCTTGGTGCTCGTTGTGGCATTCCCAGTAGAACACTCACATTCGTCAGGTAGCACCGAGAATGAGTTGGAAGTTTCCACGGCAGTCTTCTGGTTTCTCGTTGTTTCTGCCTCTCCAACCGTTTTCTTAATCTTCAGCTTGGTTCCATGTTGCCCGGCCACTGACCAAGCTCCCCTCTTAACCTGGGGACTCACAACAGGAGGATTACTACGAATCCTCTTGTTCTCCTCCATTAATCGCCGTATCTCCAGTTTAGCAACTCTGAGTTCTTCTCTCAGCTGCTGGTAAAGCTGCTCAAGAGAGGGCATCCTGGTTCAGATTCACAGAGAGCACACAAACAGGTCTTCACAGAGCTAAGTACACGTCACCACTGTGCTAAGTACACGTCACAAGATCACAGTAAACAGGTGATTTCAGAATATGCAAAACAACCACTCTGAAAGAATAGAGAAATTCCAAGCGCTTTCGTGGCTACTCACATTATCAAGGAACAATGAAAGTAAAGCATCAAAGGAAGGTATATAAAGGGTCTAGACCACACCTCACTATCAGATCCCACAACAAAGAAACACCTGATGCACGACTCATAAGAAAGGGAACACTGCAGCAGGCCCACCGGCCCAACTAGACAGGTCCTTCACACAACCCACCAACAAACTATTCTACCCAAGAAATAAGAATTTTAAAAATTATTATTTGTCCAATGTATTATTAAATTCTATTAATTCTATTAATTCTATTAATTATAAATGGATCTAATTTATATAAACCAAAGGAAATATTCATATTATTGTCAAAACTGCATTTTATGAAACAAGATTCAATTATATTCCTGTCGACCATGGACTTGCTTGATACTACTTTCTAAACTTTTTGAAAATCAATTGGATGGTTAAAATCTCTCACATGAATAAATAGAGCATTGGAATCTTGTCCAGTTCTAATGCTATATTTATGTTGTTTTAATCTTAGTTCGAGATTTTTACCAGTTTGACCGTAATAAACGTCATCGCAAATTTTGCAAGGAATCTTATAGACACATCCATCAACATATTTTTAGTTGAATAAGGCTGGACAACCAGCCTTATTCAACTAAAAATGTGTTGGTTCTCCTTTACCATGAAAACTTGCTTGATATGCCTTCTCTTCTTAAGACTTTTAATAATTAAGTTGTATTCAAAAATCTTGATACAGTAAAAAAACTTTTGATAAAGAATTCCCCTCAGAATGCTGATGGATGTGTCTATGAATATTTCCTTTGGTTTATATAAATTAGATCTATTTATAATTAATAGAATTTGGGAAGAATTTAATATATTGGACAAATAATAATTTTTAAAATTCTTATTTCTTGGGTAGAATAGTTTGTTGGTGGGTTGTGTGAAGGACCTGTCTAGTTGGGCCGGCGGGCCTGCTGCAGTGTTCCCTTTCTCATGAGTCGCACGTCAGGTGCTTCTTTGTTGTGGGATCTGATATATATATATATATATATATATATATATATATATATATATATATATATATATATGTATATATATATATATATATATATATATATATATATATACATATATATATATGTGTATATATATATGTGTGTGTGTGTAGATAGATAGATGTAGATAGATGGATTTAGAAGACATTACATTAATGCTGACAAATTGATATATTTAAGTCTAGTGGCCCACCTAGGTATTATCATTTCCGTCATTTCATCATTTAGTATCCTTTTTAAGATTATACTGAAAATGTTTACTAGAGACAGTGCAAGTTATAGAGAGGAAATATTTTGGTATTCCCTACTTCAGCAATGGTAGAAAATGTTGAATTCCTGATCCTTCATTTATCTATACCAGATGTTTGAGAATGTACACATATTTGAGCCAGAGGAGAGATTCAGTATTTGAAGTCTTCGTTACAGGTGGACATTATTCCTCTAGCAAAGATCTGGACAGGAGATCAACAGTAGAGCTGTAGAAGACATCCTCTATAACATAATATTTTCTACAACTCCGTTCGTAACCTCTGGCCCAAATCTTAGACATGACCTACTTCCACTAGTGGGTTCCACCCACCTTTGACGACGTCTTCTGTTGCTTCACCTTTCCTCTGGTTCCACTATTTAAGTCCCCATCTTCATGCAGATGCTTTAGATTTATCAAAACTATTCCCGCTTTTTCCAGTTTACATTCTCAGTAATGGATAGAGAAAGTTGCTGGTTGACAAAACATCTGATCAGTTAAGTTAAGCAGGTGTTGCAAATGCATCTTCTTAATTAGCTTGTCAGTATTGGATGTCATTAATATAATGACTGATGTCTGACACTGGATATAAATTTTATTTTGTTACTGAGAATATTTTCTAAAACTGTATTTCTAACCACTGGTTCAACTCTTGGTTATGATATATTAACAGTAGTGGGTCCCACTCATTTTTAATGGTGTTTTTAAATGCTGCACTCTCTGGCACCATTATATAAGTCATGCATGTGTTTTAGACGTAACAACACTACAGACTGAACACCTTCTATCAAGGCTAAGGGACTGATCCCCTCAACATTACGTCTCCACTTCATCCACTGTCTCCAGTGTTGGACTGAAAAGGCTTATGGTTATTTAAACGTCTCATATATAAAGAAACTCAAAACTGCATATGTCTTATTCATCAAATATTACAATCTCCAGCATAAACTAAATTTGAGCAATGTTGTTAAATTCATGGAAATAAATACTCGCCTAATTATTCTTAGTACAAGTATTAAACCAGATCAATTCCTTAGCATGTCAATGCTGCTTAATTTTTTACTTAATTGACAAACTTACGGTCGTGACCTTTTTAAGTCATGAAAAATGCTCAGCGGTTTGAGTAGGATTTTTCACTGACTGAAAAAATTTGGATGACAAATTAAAAGTTTTGTTAAAATCTGGGTAACAAATTGTTAAAGAAAATTTTGGAGACAAAGTTAGGCAAAATATTTGGCTATTTAACTAATACAGTTTGCTGCCTCATTTGTCTGATATCTTACAAATTTTCAAAAAACTTTTAAATCATATTTTAACAGCACTCACTCATTTTTTAAATATTCAAGTGATGCCAGTGAAGTGTTGTTAATTTTAGAAATATGAGCTTCTTTCCTTGGATCAAACCTTATTACCTAAAGTTGCCTAGGCGCTGTTTGACCCTTTTGTATCAAGTGCTTTTCCATGAATATAATAAAATTAATTTAATGTTCTTGACAATAACTTAAGCTTTTGATATATTTTTGTTTCAGTGATCAGTCTATATGGTACTTCAGGTGTTGTTCCAGTCGTAAGAAGACGTCAACACTTGAAGCAGATGTTGCTGACGTCAACACTTGAAGCAGATGTTGCTGACGTCAACACTTGAAGCAGATGTTGCTGACGTCAACACTTGAAGCAGATGTTGCTGCAGATGATGTTTGAATACAAACCTTGTAGTAAACCTAAGAGTAAATCTTGTAGTAAATCTTGTAGGAAACCTCGTAGTAAGCCTGGTAGTAAACCTTGTTGTAAACCTTGTAGTATAGTTTGTAATTAGCAGCATGTCAGATAACAATAGTTTACAAAGAAAATGTTTTTTTGTTCACAGCTGTGTATATATATATATATATATATATATATATATATATATATATATCTATATATATATATATATATATATATATATATATATATATATATATATATATATATATATATATATATACAGTTGATAACACTTTTCGCCGTCTCGTTGCCAAAGCAGCAGTAAGAAACATTCGCCTAGAAGCTGCCAGTTTACTCCAGCCATATCGACTGGGCTTTGGGGTCTCTCAAGGCAGTGAAGCTGCAGCTCAAGCGGCAAGGGCCTACATCAGGGACCTACCAGAAGACAAGGCCGTCCCTGTACTCTCCCAGTGCAGTCCTACACCCATCCTGTACTCTCTCAGAGCAGTCCTACACCCATCCTGTACTCTCCAAGAGCAGTCATACACCCATCCTGTACTCTCCCAGAGCAGTCCTACACCCATCCTGCACTCTCTCAGAGCAGTATTACACCCATCCTGTACTCTCTCAGAGCAGTCCTACACCCATCCTGTACTCTCTCAGAGCAGTCCTTCACCCATCCTGCACTCTCCCATAGCAGTCTTACACCCATCCTGTACTCTCACAGAGCACTCATACACCCATCCTGTACTCTCCAAGAGCAGTCCTACACCCATCCTGAAGTCTCCCAAAACAGTCCTACACCCATCCTGTACTCTCCCAGAGAAGACCTGTTCCAATCCTGAACTATCCCAGAGCAGTCCTACGCCCTTAATGTACTCTCTCAGAGTAGTCCTAAAAACATTCTGTACTCTCCCAGAGCAGTCCTACACCCATCCTTTACTCTTCCAGAGCAGACCTACACCCATCCTGTACTCTCTAAGAGCAGTTCTACACCCATCCTGTACTCTCCCAGAGAAGTCCTACACCCATCCTCTACTCTCCCAGAGCAGTCCTAAACCCATTCTTTACTCTCCATGAGCAGTCCTACGCCCATCCTGTACTCTCTCACAGCAGTCCTACACCCATCCTGTTCTCTCCCAGAGCAGTCCTACACCCTTCCTGTAATCTCCCAGAGCAGTCCTACACCCATCCTGTACTCTCTCAGAGCAGTCCTTCACCCATCCTTTACTCTTCCAGAGCAGACCTACACCCATCCTGTACTCTCTCACAACAGTCCTACACTCATCCTGAACTCTCCCAGAGCAGTCCTACACCTATCCTGCACTCTCCCAGAGCAGTCCTACACCCATTCCGCACTCTCCCAGAGCAGTCCTACATCTATCCTGCACCCTCCCAGAGCAGTCCTACAATCATCCTGTACTCTCCCAGAGCAGTCCTACACACATCCTGTACTCTCCCAGAGCAGTCCTACACCCATCCTGCACTCTCCAATAGCAGTCTTACACCCATCCTGTACTCTCCCAGAGCAGTCCTACACCCATAATGTACTCTCCCAGAGCAGTCCTACACCCATCCTGCACTCTCCCAAAGCAGTCCTACACCCATCCTCTACTGTCCCAGAGCAGTCCTACACCCATCCTGTACTCTCCCAGAATAATCATACACCCATCCTGAACTCTCCTAGAGCAGTCCTACACCCATCCTGCACTCTCCCAGAGCAGTCGTACACCCATCCTGCACTCTCCCAGAGCAGTCCTCCACCCGTCCTGCACTCTCCCAGAGCAGTCTTACGCCAGGCCTGTGCTCTCCCAGAGGAGTCCTACACCCATCCTGCACTCTCTAAGAGCAGTCCTACACCCATCCTGTACTCTTTCAGAGCAGTCCTACACCCATCCTGTACTCTCTCAGAGCAGTCCTTCACCCATCCTGTACTATCCCAGAGCAGTCCTACACATATCCTGCACTCTCCCATAGCAGTCTTACACCCATCCTGTACTCTCCCAGAGCACTCATACACCCATCCTGTACTCTTCCAGAGCACTCCTATACCCATCCTGCACTCTCCCAAAGCAGTCCTACACCCATCTTGTACTGTCCCTGAGCAGTCCTACACCCTTCCTCTACTCTCCCAGAGCAGTCCTACATCCATCCTGAACTCTCCCAGAACAATCCTAAACCCATCCTGCACTCTCCCAGGGCAGTCCTACACCCATCCTGCACTCTCCGAGAGCAGTCCTACATCTATCATGCACCCTCCCAGGGCAGTCCTACAAACATCCTGTACTCTCCCAGAGCAGTCCTACACCCATCCTGCACTCTCTCAGAGCAGTCCAACACCCATCCTGTACTCTCTCAGAGCAGTCCTACACCCATCCTGTACTCTCTCAGAGCAGTCCTACACCCATCCTGTACTCTCCAAGATCAGTCCTACACCCATCCTGCACTCTCCAATTGCAGTCTTACACCCATCCTGTACTCTCCCAGAGCAGTCCTATACCCATCCTGTACTCTCCCAGAGCAGTCCTTCACCCATCCTGCACTCTCCCAAAGCAGTCCTACTCCCATCCTGTACTGTCCCAGAGCAGTCCTACACCCGTCCTGTACTCTCCCAGAGCAGTCCTGCACCCATCCTGAACTCTCCCAGAGCAGTCCTACACCCATCCTGCACTCTCTCAGAGCAGTCCTTCACCCATCCTGTACTCTCTCAGAGCAGTTCTACACCCATCCTGTGCTCTCTCAGAGCAGTCCTACACCCATCCTGCTCTCTCTCAGAGCAGTCGTACACATATCCTGTACTCTCTCAGAGCAGTCATACACCCATCCTGTACTCTCTCAGAGCAGTCCTACGCCCATCCTGCACTCCCCCAGAGCAGTCCTACATCCATCCTGTACTCTCCCAGAGCAGTCCTTCTCCCATCCAGTCCTCTCTCACAGCAGTCCTACACACATCCTGTAGACTCCCAGGGCAGTCCTACACCCATCCTGTGCTTTCCCAGAACAGTAATACACCCGTCCTGTACTCTCCCAGAGCAGTCCTACACCCAAGCTGTGTTCTCCCAGAGCAGTCCTACACCTATCCTGTACTCTCCCAGAGCATTCCTACACCCATCCTGTACTCTCCCAGAGTAGTCCCAGACCCATCCTGTGCTCTTCCTAAGCAGTCCTTCACCCATCCTGTACTCTCCCAGAGCAGTCCTACACACATCCTGTACTCTCTCAGAGCAGTCCTACACCCATCCTGCACTCTCCCATAGCAGTCTTACACCCATCCTGAACTCTCCCAGAGCAGTCCTACACCCATCCTTTACTCTCCCAGAGCAGTCCTACACCCATCCTGCACTCTCCCAAAGCAGTCCTACACCCATGATCTACTGTCCCAGAGCAGTCCTACACCCATCATGTACTCTCCCAGAATAATCCTACACCCATCCTGAACTCTCCCAGAGCAGTCCTACACCCATCCTGCACTCTCCCAGAGCAGTCCTACACCCATCCTGCACTCTCCCAGAGCAGTCCTACACCCATCCTGCACTCTCCCAGAGCAGTCTTACGCCAGGCCTGTGCTCTCCCAGAGGAGTCCTACACCCATCCTGCACTCTCTAAGAGCAGTCCTACACCCATCCTGTACTCTCCCAGAGCAATCATACACCCATCCAGTACTCTCCAGAGCAGTCCTACACCCATCCTGCACTCTCCCAAAGCAGTCCTACACCCTTCCTGTACAGTCCCTGAGCAGTCCTAAACCCATCCTGTACTCTCCCAGAGCAGTCCTACACCCATCCTGAACTCTCCCAGAACAGTCCTAAACCCATCCTGCACTCTCCCAGGGCAGTTCTACACCCATCCTGCACTCTCCCAGAGCAGTCCTACATCTATCATACACCCTCCCAGAGCAGTCCTACAATCATCCTGTACTCTCCCAGAGCAGTCCTACACCCATCCTGCACTCTCTCAGAGCAGTCCAACACCCATCCTGTACTCTCTC